>NW_027096823.1:26540-60000 GCF_019320115.1 Miscanthus floridulus | reverse complement strand
GTCCACCTCAGCAGTCCGCTATCACTTACAATTAAAGTTCACTAGAACAAAAAATTATGATATCCACGTCAGCGAGATACATCATCCACTAACATACATTTAGTTGTCCACGTCAGCGTGCCGCGCTATCCACCAACTTTAGTTTATAATAGTTAATCTTTTCCTAAGAATTGTATGAATAGTTAAATTTCATTCCAAATCAGTAGTTCCTTACCGCAACGGTGGGGTGTTCTTCTAGTAGAAGAAAAGAAAGAGGAAAAAGGAAAGAGAAAAAAATACAAAAGAAAAGAATAAGGAAAAGAAAATAAAAGAAAAGTAAAAATAGAAAAGAAAATTACTCATGCGGCGCAGCTCTTAACCAAAATACCCGAAATAACCGAACTTACAGTCTACTACAGGCCCATGAGGATACAGCCCAGCCCAACATTGGTAAACCCTATCCTGCACTCCCATCACCGCCGCCCCCACTCCCTCCCCGTGGCGCGCCGCCCCCACTCAAGCCGGAAGTCCCCGCCCCTATCCCGACGCCCTACTCCCCTCTACCGAACGGTGCGAGGCGAGGCGCTCTCGGTGGCGGCGCATCGCGCGCGAGGTGAGGCACTCTCGGCGGCGGCGCATCGCTTTTGTTTCGCGCGACTGTGCCCTGTTCCAAACAACAACAGAAAGCCTTTTGTTCCGCACGACCGTGCGCTGTTCCGAGAAACAACAGAAAGCCTCTGTGATTTTCAGGTATGGTTTTGGATCTTGTTTTCTTCCCGTTAGTCTTTCGTGATTTGTGTGGCCGGCAACTACAGATTACGTATAGTTATTAGAGATGTGACATTCTTTTTGACAAGTAGGAGCAGATCGATGGATGTGTCCTTTATGTAGGAGTAGTATTCTGGATGGTCGGGGTTTGAAATATGAACTGAACTATGCTGTGTGTTGTTCACCTCAGTGCCAGTAGATGACTACTGTTTCACCTTCTAGCTAATTCCAGTCTCTGATGATACTGATGAGATCTGTCTACTCATTTACAATAGGGGTTTGGGGTATTGCGTTTACAGTTTCCATACTAGTCTGGGATGCTTCTGATGTTTCATCTGCAATCGTTCTGTCTCCATTTGCGCATTTATTTGTTTATTATTTCCTTTTCAAAAGTAGCTTACAATAATTTTTGCATCATTTTTCTTCATTATGTATCTGAATATTCTGAAAGTTCACAGTAAAGTGTTCTAGCAGTTTTTCTTAGATTTTAGTACTGTTCACAATGTTATTAAGTCGTTCTGACTAATCGCGATTAGTCGGCCTTATCGGTCCCCCAGCTCCGATTATGGTCATCGATTCGATTAGTAGCTCTCATAAAGATTGTTCAGACAACAAAAATGACAGCTCTATGCCTATAACCCCTATGGCTCAAACTGCTTTTTAGTGACACATATACAGCAGAAAAGCAATTTAGGCATTTATATGTTGACATGCTATCTTGACAATTCAACAAATCATCTACAGAAATGGAATCCATCAAACTGTCTACAGAGTCGCAATTGATATTTTTTTTCCATCACTTACCTCATCATGTTTGTAATCATTAAGAGTACTTTTTTTCGGGCTAATTGCTACTCATGTTGTTATATCATTACATATAGCAAGTGGAATAGAAGTCAAATCAGGGGGCATTATGTCAGTATATTGTTTACATGAATGGTTTGGACCGATAAGGTAAAACCGGTTGAGATGGTTTGGACATGTCCAACGGAGACCTCCAGAGGCACCGGTGTGTAGTGGAATCCTAAGCCAGGATAGTAACGTGAAGAGAGGCAGAGGAAGACCGAAGTTGACTTGGGTAGAGGCAATAAAAGGAGACTTGAAAGGATGGAATATACCCAAAGACTTAGCCTTAGATAGGAGTGCTTGGAAAACAGCTATTCACGTGCCTGAACCTTGATTGCTTCTGTTGGGTTTCAACTCTAGCCTACCCCAACTTGTTTGGGACTTAAATGCTTTGTTGTTGTTGTTGTTGTTGTTGTTGTTGTTGATTGTTTACATGAATGGAATTTAAACATGATTCTTTGGCTGAGTTGCATTATGTAGTATGGTCCTGTTTGGAACTGCTTTTTACCAAAAAGGAGAAACAGTGGAGCAGCCAAATGAAACTTCTAGGCAGCTTCCTGGCAAAGCGCTTCCCACAAAACAACAGTGAGCCGGTTTCCTTGTTAAGCAGCTTGTGAGGAGCTTATCTCGGCCTTCTCTCGCCGTCCTCAAGCGCCTCCTCACCTGAGTGCCTCCTAGTAGCCTGCCTCCATTGTGACGAGTTCCTCCTGCTGAGTGTCCTCTCCGTCGATGAGTGCTGCCCCACCCCGCCGGCTGCCTCCTCATTGATTGCCTCCCCACCGAGTGCCATCCCACCGACGAGCGCCTTTGGATCAATGTGTTGCCCTCGACCACCACGTGAGCCGCCCCACATCTACGCACACCCTTGGCCTTTGCCTCCCAGTCGCTGGTCGGCTGGTTCCACTAAGCAGGAGGAGCCCTGCTGCTTGCTCTCTCTTCTAGATTGGAAGAAGCTGGAACAATAAAGCCACACACAAAACGCGCTGCTTTTTACGCTTCTCCAAAAAGAAGCTTTTGTGGACAGCTAGCAATAAGATAGCTTTCTATAAGTTTAAGCCATTCAAAATAGGGCCTATATATTTATTGTTTTAGATGTCAGGTTAGCTTGCACATCATTTCATCATATTTGAAACTTATTGAACTGTTTGGGAAGGTGTTTGTCCACGCCCAGGGTTTGTCAGTGTTGTGCCAACATGATATTATTTTTGCAGCTAGATGGAACTTATTATCTGATGCATTATGTTAAGCAATATATTTTTCCTTGATTCATCATTAAATTTTGTTTGGTTATTGACACCAGATGAAGATTTTAAAAAATCTGTGTTTATTTTGGCTTAATATAGATGCATGTTCCATGCCATTTGGTCCAAAACACATGATATGATTGTCATGTTTTAATATTTGGGTGAGATAGTTTAATGGCATTCAAGTTTTCTTTTGGCAATGTTCTGCCAAGATGATATTTCCTTTTTGCACTTTGCACAGAACTTAACATCTGATACACTGTCAAGCAACATATTATTTCTTTCTTTAGATTACAAATTGTGTGGTTATTGATGTCAGATAAGTTGAAAAAACATTCCTATTTTGGCCTAGGTGGAGTCTCTTGCACTTGCACCATGTGTGCTGCTTGTTCGTCCTTGGCACTTCTTTGTTTCTATTGTATATAGGATAGGAAGGCCTTGCAAGGTTTCTTTTTCTTTGTTGATAGTTTGATGGATCGCCAAGATACCATGTTAACATGTAAATTCCTGGACTACTTTTTGCCTGTTTATGTGTCACTAGGAAGCAGATTGAGCTATCACTCTAATATAAACCTTATCTTTAGATTTAACTCTACTTTTTCATTTCTGAATTGTGGCACCCCACCTGTTATTATTTTTTGTTGGCTCATGGTGCTATTTCTTTTTACTGTTTCTAAGTTTGTTCTTTTGTTTGAATGTCAGGTGCTATCAACTTGGAAGATGGCAGATGAGGAACAAGCCCTAAGCTCTAGGAAGAGGGTTGCAGGTACCCAAATCAACAAGGATAATCCTGAGCCTGATGATGACGGACCAGAGCAAGAGATGGGTACATTTAAGAAAGCTACTGAGGAAGTTATGGCAACCCGGAGAATTGTAAAGGTTCGGCGCCAGCAGACTTCATCAGCTCCTTCTTCTAATCCTTTCTCTGCAATCAGATTTGCTCCCACTGATTCTGGTGCTCAAACAAGTGCCCCTGTCCCAGAGGCCCAACCTTCAGATGTCAAAGCTGATGAGGGAAGTAATGGTAATGGGAAAGATACTTTGTCTGTGCCAGACAAGAATGCAGGCTCTGGTGTAAATACTGACTCCGGTGCCACAACTGAAGCACCACCGCAACCTGTTGAAACCAGTGACCAGGCAGAAGACACAAAGGATGAATCTGGTGGAGACAAAGTGGTAGTTGGAGAACCCAACGAAGGTAGCTGCATGCCATCTGAAGTTGAGGGCAAACCAAAAGAGGACGATGCTGAAGAAACAGAAGGGGCAGATGAAGCTGGGAATAGTGATAAAATTAGCAAGGATGATACGGAGAAGAAAGATGGAGGTGAATCAGAGACCAAGGATGGCCTGTCTGATGAGCAGAGAGATGCTGATAAAATTGGCAAGGATGATACTGAGAAGAAAGATGGAGGTGAATCAGAGCAGAAAGATGCTGATAACAAAGGGCAGGCATCATCAGCGACACCCCTTTTCTCGTTTAAGAATCTGACAAGTGGTCAAAATGCTTTCACAGGTCTGACCGGAACTGGATTTTCAAGCACATCATTCTCGTTTGGCTCAGCCTCTAAAGATGGCTCAAGTGCCGGTCCCCTATTTGGGCTGAAAACTGATGGTTCTTCGTTCCCTTCTTTTAATCTTGGTGCTGCTAACAACGGGAGTTCCGCCACAGCGCTTGCCACTTCAGCAGAGGCACCCAAGAAATTTGCTATGACCGAGGGCCCTGTTGAAACCGGTGAAGAAAATGAGAAGGCTGTATTTACTGCTGATTCTGCTTTGTATGAGTACCTAGATGGGGGCTGGAAAGAAAGAGGAAAAGGTGAACTGAAGCTGAACGTCCCTGTATCTGGCGGTGAGAGAGCCCGGCTCGTCATGAGGACAAAAGGCAACTACCGGCTGGTCCTGAATGCAAGCCTCTACAACGACATGTCACTCAAGGACATGGACAAGAAGGGCGTGACATTTGCCTGCATGAACAGCATTGGGGAGTCACCGAGCAGCCTTGCCACATTTGCTCTGAAGTTCAAGGACACAGGCACCAGGGAGGAATTCAAGGATGCGGTGGAGTCTCACAAGACAAGCAAGGAACCGGATGCGCCGCTGAAGACGCCCGAGAACTCTCCGAAGGCAGCAGAAGTCTGAAGCTGCACTCGGTCACGCTTACTCGTCCTTTGTATGTGTCCAGGAAGGAGCCGATAGATACTTTCTGTTATTATTGCCGAGTTCTTAAGAATGTCGCGTCATGACATGATGTCCTGAGTTGAGTTGTGTTTGCATACGGTTCCCTGGTGCTGTTTTTGGAACAGTGGGTAGCCTGTCGAACTTTCATTATTACATACAGTCATATAATCTTAGAATCCTGGAGATGAGACTCGTTACATATGTTTGCTCGTGTTGTGCTCCGTTATGTTCTATTCTATCGGTTAAGCTATCCTGGAGATTATTATGTCTTGAATGAATGAATGTATGCAAATTATGCGTGTCCTGGTTATTATATTCCACCGAGGGCTTATTTGCATGCACTCATGTTGAATTGAAAAATTAACTAATTTCTATCCTAATCCACTCTATTGAGCCTTTGTTGAACAAGGCCTTTTTTTTTATAAGCTGATCGAGACAGACCAGGTTGTAAAGATCTGTAATCAGAACGAACTTGTTAGAGCCACTCTAGCGAGGATTCAATTCAGCACACTAAACACACCAAATTTAAAAACATGAGAACCGCAGGAGCTCAACGCCATTGACAGCGTCCACGTCATCCCGATTCTTTTTGACCGTCCGATCTGTGATCCTACGGCTCCTATTGCTTGAATCTGCTTCTATCTGGAGCATCTTCTTGTGGCCTCCGCTTCTGGCCTGGCTGCGTCCGGCATCGAGGGAAGCGGCATGGGGGCGTCCTGCGGCGCTGCGGCTCCTCGCCTTGCCACGCGCCGGTGCCTGCGGTCTGTGCTCCGGCCAAGGCATCGGTGACCACCCGGTCTTCCCCGGTTCCGTGCTCTGGCCCCGGCGTCGGCGACCACCCGGGCTTCCCTAGTTCCTGAACGGCGCCCCCACGCTAGGAGAGGGACACACCGACCAACAGCCTAAAATGAGTATGTCCACTGGTACTCACGAGTAGCAAGTCGACAATTTAATTTTTTGGGAGCATGTACACCTATCACAAACGCTACCGACATACTACTACCTCTGCAATATGATGCATGCATGAAGCAAGTTTATCCAATATGGAATTTGAAAACCAGGTTCTACAACAACAATCATTGGTTGTTGCATCAGCTGATGATGATTAATCAAAAGAGATAGAGAGGTACGGAGTACATTCTATAACATGCAAACTTTGCATTTACATTTTTTTCTTTCTGGGCTGTACTCATGTGCTATGAGAAAGTCTCACAAACTAAAAAAAAATGATACATTTAGATTGGAATGCAAGATTGCCACCTTGGAGTCAGAGATCCAGTTGCTCTGCAGTAATTCGGCACTAGCTGTTCAGGTCGTAGTCACTCCTGAAATGAATCAGAGAAAAGTAATCGAGGTAAATTTCCTTGAAGTGAACTTTGGGAAAACACTACTTGGGAGCATTAACTATTTGATAAGTAAAAGATTTGCATTAAATTTTCTGTCTGAAACCTCATTAATACCATCTTGAACAAGTTAAATTAGTCAATGTATATGCTATAAGTTTTACATGGCAAACATTTATATAAGATATTGCAAAATCTCATTCAGATATCACAATAGTGTGCACATATGCCACGATGCAGGAGCAGGTGGTGGTTCCTCCTGTAAAGAATCTAAGCAAACAAAGATCATTGATGGATCGACAGCAAGTATGTTCCCTGCTTTAATTTTTTAATGTGACAAACAAGTTATGTGTATCAAAGACACAGACAGTAGTGAAGCATACTGAAGATTGATTTCTCACCAAACCATGACGCCTGATTAAAAGTTTGGTGGAAGATAGGAGATTTGATGACAAAAAATCCACTGCAGCATGCATTGTCTACAAATCACTCCTACACTGGCATTCATTTGAAGCGAGAAGACTGAGATATTTGATCGAATCATCCAAACAATTAGGTCATCAGTTGAGGTTGTTATCCACATTGCATACCACTTAACCATTTCAGTGACACAAAACAATGTTGGCAAGCAAGTAGTCGAGAAACTCATCACCTGCGTACATTAATTACAGGGTGCAGAAAATTCTTGGTTGTCGACAACGTCAACTCTCTTCTACTTATTACAAAACACTCTCAAAGCTACCAGTTCATTAAGTAAAGGAACAAATCACAGCCGGACCTGGTGGATGTAAGTTCTCCATCCAAACTTCTTTTAGAATGAGTTAAGGTTCTTATCTGAGGTTGCAGCGTCAAGTTTGACCTCGTGGTCCACCATACAGGCCACTGGTAGACTGGTAGAGCACAATGTGGTAGTGGTTAAGGCCATAGTTCAAGCCTCCCATTGAAATTAAAAGATGAAAATGCTTAACGATGTATTTTTGGAATCATTGTAGTTCTCTACGAGGTTTCTGGAAGTTGACAAGAAAACAGTTGATCTGGTCAGTAATGAGGAACTGAAGACCAGTGCATCTGTTAAGCATCTTTCTCTTCCTTAGTCCTCTGCTCCTTAAGGTTCCTTCCTGTACGGAGTAGACTTCGTTTCTTTGCAAGGTTGGCATGACCAATAGTACTATTGTTGCCCTTTATATATTTAATAGTTTACTGAGATTGCTTGTTCACAGATCTACTTATTGGTCGATGAAGACATTGGTGGAGTCAAATCTAACAGAGAAAAAGACCTGAGGTATTACTTACTATTTTTCATGAAACAATATGTTGCATATTCATTTTAATTTGTCACCGCTGGTGGCTTTTTTGTGGTATTGGTCTAACATTTTTTATTACCTTACTCTTTGCAGCCATGTTATTGTCCCTGAACTTGGCCCAAGCACCAAGTTCGCAATCGCTTCACACAAGGCTGCAAAGGCGGTATGTTGCTATAACAACAGATAATCTCAGCTGTTTGTAATTTAGTTCATTTATCCTTCTCATCATAGTTTGTTTGTATGGCTGCACGGTTTAGTGACAGGGAAAAAAATGCAGCAACTGATATTTATGTCTACAGCTATTTGACATATGATTTGACATAATTGTTTGCTTAGAACACACTTCAGCTGTACTGAACGTATGGCTTATTTGAATCCTTGACTGGCCGTGCCGCCGGGCAGCACGCCCTTTGCTGGTTGCGCCGCCGGGGAGCGCGCCCCTAGGGTGGCTGCGCCGTTGGAGAGCGCACCCCTGCGCTGGCCGCACCAGAGAGCTTCGCCCCTAGGCCGACCGTGCCACCGAGAGCTTCGCCCCTAGGCAAAAGCCACATTTCCCCACATTCTCTTTCTTCAGATCCGAGAAAATGAATAAAATAATGTGTGTGTTGCAAGGACAAAATAACCGGTTTTTTAATGGCACCGGGCAAATACACGAAATAGCAGTATTGAATAGCCAATTCCATCTAGCAACGGTGTCTGCCAGTAAAATTTGCCTTAGGCCTGTTTAGTTCCACTCCAAAATGTCAAATTTTTCAAGATTTTCTGTCACATTGAATCTTTAGACGCATGCATGAAGCATTAAATATAAATAAAAAATAAAACTAATTATACAGTTTAGACGAAATTCACGAGACGAATCTTTTAAGCCTAATTATACTATGATTGGATACTAATTGCCAAATAACAACGAAAGTGCTACAGTGGCATTTCGCTAAAAATTTTGCCATCTAAACGGTACCTTATTTCATTCGCCAAATCTACTTAGGCCCCGTTTAGTTGTCAAAAATTTTTGCATAGTAACTGTCACATCGAATCTTGCGGCACATGCATGGAGTACTAAATGTAGACGAAAATAAAAACTAATTACACAGTTGGTCGAGAAATCGCGAGACGAAACTTTGGAACCTAATTAGTCCATAATTAGACACTAATTACCAAATATAAACGAAATGCTACAGTGAGCCAAAATCCAAAATTTTTTGGATCTAAACGCACCCTTAGGTGTCGTTTGGATGATGTGGGATTCTAAAAATCCGGATTATCTAGCATGAAGGGGATTATGAGTTTTTTAAGACCGTGTGTAATAAGACTGAGAATGTATCTTACTGTCTTCCTTGTTTGGATGGTGTACAATTTTTTTTATAAGAATCCCAGAATCTTTAACAAATTCAAACGGGTCTTAGTGCCAGCACATGCCCACAGTCACGCATGGGTATTTAACTAGCTTTTTTACATGTACATAAGGTCCGGTTTGGCTCCAAAGATATTTTAAGAATATATATATGAATAAAAAATCTAATATGTTTTACTAGATTTTGTGTCGATATGTTAAAATCCATTAGAATCTTGTTTGTTTGATAGGACTCTAGGATTCTGAGATTTTTTTTGTTTAGATTCTTAAAATACCTTAGGAGTCAAGACCTAAGTCACCCCATTGACATCTCACGTGCGGAATCTGCCTTCCGCATTGACTGTAACAAAAACAAACATCACTGTTACCAATACGTGGAACTCTTCAACTAATGTTTGACGATGATTAAACTTTTTCCCTGGGCTTCAAATTTCTATCTATGTCTCGTGGTTGCGTGTTTCCCGGTAGACACAATTCATCTTAGTTCTTTACGTGTGTACAGACTCGCACACGTGTGTGCACGTAGCGTGAGTGTGGAGTATGTTGATCGTGTACGTCTAAGTTATCTGATCGAAAAAACAAGAAGTGCATTACAGTTTTGCATTTTGGATGCATGGAAACAGAAAGACCCCATAATAAGATTTCTTTTTAAACTAGAATAGAAAGAATAAAAGAATGAGCCAGCCCAGCCTCCAGGAGGCCAGGAAGCTGGTCGCACGTGCAAGGCCTCCGGGCTGGATTCCCAAGCCAAACGCCTTCCCCTTACTACTACGGATCAGCGGCCCGCCGGCCCATCTATCGATGCACCGTTTCATCAGGTGTGCAATTTTGCCATATTCAGAACTTGACTCGAGTTCACAAAAGACAGGAAACGGAAGACATCCCGAAACTGCAAACTAGACCTGACCCTTCAACATACTTGCAATTGCCATGCAAACCATCTTAAAGAAAAGAAAAGAAAAGAAAAGAAAAGGGCTAGCTAGTCAGTAGAATGGTGAATCCATTTGCCACTACCACTCCTGTTTCCACGTTCAGCAGGATTGTTGTTTTCTGTAGAAACCAATGACGCATCATGGATAGCGTCTAAAAAAACTGATACAGAAACAATGCACCTCAACTACTGATACATGTGCAGAGTTCAGGTCTTCAATATTATGATGCAAATGCAGGAATATGTGATCCTAAAAAGAAACATCAACAATTCTGGGTCTAAGCTCGCTAATAGATGATGATCACAATGACCATAGGGACAGCTAGATACAATGCATGCTCTCGCCAGCTACTCCCAGTAATACGATAACATGTCCATATCAGCATTAGTAGCAAAGCAGAAGTACTCATAGAATAATCAGAATAGACTTAGAAACACTAATAGATTGATAACCACAAGAATAATCTGAATAGACTTAAAAATGCTACAACAGATTGGTAACCACAAGGACCGTACATCCCGCGACATTATTTATTCAGCTATAGTTCCAGATAAATCTCACAACCCTCTTCAGCCAAAATTATGATAGGAATTACAAAGGAGTAAACTGAAACAGCAGGAAACATGGTTCATATGAAAAGGAAAATTGCTAAGAGAAATGATATGGTTATGAAATAATTTAAACTGGGACTCCTCCAGACAAGCTAATAAGCAAAGGATGGTTCACTGGGCCGGAAGCTCCTGTAGATGGAGGCTGCAACCGGTATGAGACCCAGAAGTGCGATCTGGACCTGTTCTGAGGTGCTTGTCCTGACGGTGATCTGCCCACTCAGCTTGTTGTTCAGACCAAGTCGAACTGCCATCTTCGACCCCCTTCCCATGGAGAACTGGGACTGCAAGTTTGCGCCCAGAGCAAGGTCCCGGCGCCACTTCATCAGAGAGAGGCCCAAGGTTGAGAGGGACTGGCCAATTGGATAGTCTTTGTCCTTCAGGCGTGCCTCCAAGTTAGCTCCATATGCAGTGTCCCCTTGGGCTCGCATCGCACCAGTGCTGGCAACTAGTGACAACCTCTTCCCAAGGGAGAGCTGGTCCTCGACCTTCAGTCCAGTTGCCACAATGTCACCCAGGAAAGTTACTGAGAACCCTCCAGTGGTCTTGTTCTTCTTGATATTCTTGATTTTTGTCTCGCCTCGGAGAATATATGCAAGCTGCCGCCCAACAGTCTGGATATCAAAACCAGCAAGCGATGATGCATTCTCTCCATGCTTTGCTGCGATGGAAGAGTCCAAATGGATGCTAAATTCCTTCTTGTCCTTGGTGACCTGAACTGCTACATTTGCTGGGAACCTGCTAAGGATAGCTAGTGTCTCTTCAACGCTCACTCCATCATAACCACAGTCATGATCCCATCCATGCGCATCTAAAACAGGCCTTGCTAGGACAGTTGAAGTTGACTCCAGAAAGCGGTACCGGTATGTGGGATTGTCACAATCAAATGAAGGAGGCAGCACCATATCAGGTAAGGGAACTGATACATTCTCTGGAGGCGGATCCTGATCGTTCTCACCAGCGATATTTGCATACCCATAATCATCAAGATCAGTTTTTCCCCTCTTCTTCATCTCCTTTAACCTGCGGATCTCATCCTTCCATTGTTTCTTCTGGAGAAGCTTGACCCTGTAGTCATACTCATCAAAATAAGCATTCTTCTGCTCCTTTGTGAGCCTTGCAAGCTGAGCTTTGGTCAAGGGCTTGAAGGGTGGAAGCTGATCATATTCTTCTTCGTCATCATCTTGTTCTACATCAGAATAGTCATCCAATTCAATATCAGAATCACCTTCATTGCCACCCTGCTCAGCAGAAAGTTTGGGGTAGGCTCTAGACTGCAAGAGTGAGGACAACAAGAAAGGAAGAGGTGGGGAGCGGAAACGGAAGCCAAAAAGCTTTCCAGGATTAGGATCCTGAAGCTTCAGAAGTGAGTTGGCTTCTGATAATATCTTTGAGGAGTAGCACAAAAGCAGCATCTGATGCCTCCAGCTTTGGCCATTCGGAAGAACTTTCTGGCCCTCACGGTTTTTCCTGCACGAAGGATGGTTCTCAACAAGGGCTACTGGGTTCATCAAGCGCATATCTCCAGCAGCCTGCCTGATGGACTGCTGGATGATGTGGGATCTCTGAGCCATCAAGACCTCATATGTCATGGGAGCACCATTGAGGCCTTCAGGAGGAGCAGAGGCAGCATGTGTGAGTGCAACAATGGCATTGAACCATATGGATGAGCCAAGGACAGCAGTAATTGTCTTCAGAAGAGGCAAATCATTGAGATCACGACTCAGACTATCCAGACGATCCACATATAGAACAATATCTGGCGGACATTTCTTGGTATATTTCTTGACAGCAGCAAGAATCTTTCTGTTTGATCCTTGGTCCATAACATTGGGTCGAAGGCCAGGTGTATCAATGATTCTAATCTTGACACCATCCACATCACCAACGATTTCCCACACATTGGTGGTTGCTGAGCTAAAGGCATCAGTTTTGGACTTCTCTTCACCAAATATAGAATTGATAGTTGCACTTTTACCAACTCCAGTCTTTCCTAGAACAAGTATGTTGCATGAGAAGTTCAGATCCTCCTTTCCCTCTGCTTCAAGAAGTAAGGCCTTCCTCCGCGCATTATCAAGGCTGAATGCTCGGTTTGTCTGCCTACCATGTCGGATACCCTCAGCAAGGCTCAGACGGTACAGCACTTGTGCTGCAACTGTTTCTTCAGGAGTAGCTCCCAGTCTGTAAACCAGACGCAGAAACTTTACTCTAATCAACTCAACCTTGTCGTGTAGCTTCTTCTCTTCCTCTGTCATCTCTTCTGTAGGGTCAGCAGTAACTGCTAGCTCCGAGGGGCTGAATAGGTTTGACCGGGCAGGTTGGCGAGGCGCAGTCGGCCTCAGAGAAGGGGCTGATGAACCAAGACCAGCAGGTCGGTCCATGGTGAATATTCTAGAACCATCTTGTGAAGAAACTGTGATATTCCCATCTGAGGATCCACCGGTTGCCGCTTTGAGAAGGGCCGCCAAGGCAGCAGAATCAAATCCCTTCTCATCCCCATCATCATTATCATCATCATCCTCGTCATCCTCAGAATCATCAAGCATAATCTGCCCATCCATGCTATTGGTGAAGTCTCTTGAGACACTACCACTAGAGCCTTCTGCAAGCTCCTTCATAATCTGCTTCGCGGCTTCAGAGCTCTCTAAGATTGCAACCCGTGCGGGACTCGTGTCAGAGTTCGCCCCGTCATCATCGTCGTCAGCCTCATTACCAACCCCATCCTCGTCATCTGGTACAACCTCAATTATGTCATTATCAGCAGCCTCCACTTCACGATCAACAACCTCAGTGGCACTTTCAATCTCATCAGCACCATTATTTTCATTGCTTGATTCTGGAGCCAACTCTCGAGACAAGATACCATCAGCACTAGGCGCAGCAACACTCTCAACCTCTGTGGGCTTGTCGACCGCTTCACTGGCAGTGGCCTGGTCTTCAGCATTCTGCTCCTTCTCAGGACTATCCTCAAACACACTGTTAGCACTTGCAGGAGCAAGCTCCTCTATGCTTCCATCATTCATAACCTGGGTCAGTGTAACATTTGAATTGTTTACATCCCCACTAGCAACAAAATCAGATTGAGGATGCTCACTTACCACTGGACTCGCCTCACTCGGTGGCTCAGGCTTGGTGGCTTCATCTTCAACATCAGCATCCTTCTTAGTTGATTCTTCTGGGGATTCTTCACCTCCCAGAGCCACCACATCGTCACCATCAGCATCCTTTTTAGTCGATTCATCCGGGGCTTCTTCGCCTCCAAGAGCCACCACATCATCACTTCCTTCTTTCTCATCACCCAATTCACCATTAGCTTCAGGGGCTACCTTATCCTGTGGTTCCGCCGCCTCCTCGATTGGAGGGGAGACCTCAACCTCCTTCTCATCGCTCAACTCACCACCATCTCCACCCCCAGAACCTACCTCCTCGCTCTTCTCAACTTCCGGTTCCAGTTTCTCCTCTTCGGCCACCGGCGCCTCAGCATCATCTGACACCTTATCCACAACCTTTACCTCCACTGCAGCACCTCTTTCCTCCTCCTGCTGCTGCTCCTCCCGCAATTCGCCCTTCTCATCACCTTCCAACGCATCATGGAAAGCCAGAGAAGGATCCCCCTCCCCAAATTCGCCGTTCTCCGATTTGGACTCCACTGCTGGCACGATCGCGGCCCCAGAAGCGGCTGCCTCCCCGTCCTCCGACGCTGGTTCCTCGCCGCCATCATCCTTCTCGGCCTCTGCCGCTCCCAAATTCACACCTTTATCATCCTCCTCCGCCTCTTTTACCTCCCCGCCATCATATCCTCCTCCGACACCCTCCGCCTGGCCGTTCTCAGCCACCGGACCCCCAAAGCCCTCACCTTTCCCCTCCAATCTCACGTCCTCTTCCTCCTCCTTCTCTCCCCCACCCGCCAAGACCTTCTTCGGCGCCTCCCTATCCTCCTCCACCTCCTCCTCCTCCTCCGCCGCCGCCGCCGCCTCGACTTTCTTGGTGGGCTCCTCCTCGGCCGCCGCCGGGGCCGGGGTTTCGTCCTCCACGGGTGCGGGCGCGGGCGCGACTGGGGCGGCGTCGGTGGTGGCCACGGCCGCCTCGACTTTCTTGGGCGGCTCCTCCTCGGCGGCCGCCGGGGCGGCGCTCTCTTCCTCCACGGGCGCGACTGGGGCGGCGTCGGTGGTGGTGGTCATGGCCGCCTCTTGCTCCGCCAGCACGCAACGAAGCAAGAAAACAGCGGCAGCAGTAGTAGGATTCGAGGCAGCAGGGTGGGGGGAGGCGAGGCGATGAGAAGATAAGGTGAAGGTTTTAGGTCAGGCGGGGGAGTAAAATTATCTCCGGATATTTATATGCGGGTTTCTTCCGATTTCAGATTTTTGTAGCTGGAAAACATTGATGATTTTTACTTTTTTTTTAATAATTGATTGATGATTTTTACTTTGGTTTGGCGTGTGATTTTGGGAGGAGATGGCGCCACACAATGGCACAACTACACAACAGTACAAATCAGGGTGAGATGACTAGGCAGGCAAGCAAGCAAAGTGTGCTATCTTCCCCTTCTTTTGTTGCTTTATTTTGCAGATCTGTGTTGTGGGTTGTATTTGCAGATCTGTGTTGTAGGTTGTGCTAAGCTTTTTTTTTTTTTTGGAAGGGCTTTTTGTTATTTAATTGGCTTGTCTTGAAGTTCTGGGGAAAAATAGCTTCATATGCTTTTATTTCACTTTGATTTCAAGGGCCACACAGTATGTGTGATCAGTGATCATCCATGAAATAGAAGGTTCTGTTTTGTTCATCGCATTTTGGGTTGAAGCATTTTTAAAGGCAAACAAACATATATGTGACTCGTAATTTAATTTTTTATATTTTTTAAATATTGTTTCTAGATGGTTCATTAAGGTAGCTAAATGCTAAGGGTTTTTTTTTGCAAATAAATACTAAGGTTTTTGTAATTCAATTCTTTTTGTGCAAAATATACTTTGATTTAGTTTCACTTGTAATTCTAGGAGAAAATGGTGTCACACAGCTATAGACATCATAAGGTGTGGAACAGACAAGTGAGATGGTGTTGACACACAAAATTGACAAAAAGATGAGACTGAGGCAGGAAAGATGGCCTAGCCGACTTAGAAGTCGTCTTAGCCTCGGGGCGAGTTGAAGTTCTCAAAGTGCAAATTAAACTTCGTCGTTACGTTCCTCTTGCCAAAGTGATCGAAAAACATATATGGATCATCAAATTCAGAGTCCAAATGAGAGAGTTATGGTCGCATGCAAATTCTCTTAGGAAAGTTGTGAAAGAGACCTCGAAAGTTGGGGTAGTCGACTTTTGCCACGAAACTTGGGATAGAAGACTTTGGCAGGGAAAGTTGCCTAAGCCAATTTAGTCCAAAAACTAAGAAACTTGTAGATTCTGATGTGCAAAGGTTTCTGTCGATGCGGAACCCACAGGATACCTCGCAAGGTAGAAAGAAGATCTAGTCCAACTAGGATTCTTCCCATATAATCGTAGTAGTAGAACTATTAGGTAATCCTATTAGGAAATCTCATTGTAAACCAACTAGGACTCTGGCCTCCTAACTATATAAAGGAGGGCAGGGCTCCTGAGAGAAGGACGATAGGACAACAAGTCACTTGACAATCAATCCAATGCAAAGGCTAAGACCGACTGGACGTAAGGTTATTACTCGATCTACGATCGAGGGCCTGAACCAGGATAAATCGGCTGTCTCTTGCATAAACCATCGAGTTCGGCATACGCCGAAGCCCGAACATACTACCCCGGGTACCCCCGTGACAGGCTATCGGTGGCAAAACATCGACAGCTGGCGCGCCAGGTAGGGGACTTCGGCGACTTTGCTTCCGAGAGCTCGATGGACCTCGACAACATGATTTTCCCGACGGGATCAACTTTCATCTTCGGCTCATGGATCTGCGAGGCAGACAACAATGGCAAGCTTCAAAGCCATCTCCTCGAAGATTTAGATCATCTAAAAGAAGTTCCTATTCCAACAACTACAACGGATTAGCTCACCAGAAAATTCGCGCAGCTCATAGTATCCGAGTCAAATCGGATTTCACGACCACTCGTATCCGATTCGAATTCAAGCTCCAAGGCGAAGTTTTATCCGAGTGCTTTCAAGAAACCGAGTTCTTTTTTGGCAAGATTCCGGAGCACAACCCAAAACAACTCGGATTACCCCCAGAATTCTCTCAAGAAGTCGAGTTCTTCTCCATTTGGGCTCGACAACATGGCAAAATCCTATCAAGGACAGGTCGAAAGATTTTTCAATCCAAGATTCGGGATACCACTGACAGGAGCTCAGGAGGGCCTCGTGCTAACGATAACATCGCAGGACTGTATCATCCACTGGCCGGATTCCATTCCTGAAGGTAGCAGAACCCAACTAGTCGGTACGACAACAACAGCTATTTTACCTTACCAAGAAGGAGACTCGATCTACGACACCGAGGCATCCACTAAAGTTATCAGCGACTCCGACAGTATGAAAACTAACGCCAATAACAGAACGACTCATGCGCGAGAAGTGTTCATGGTTCGACGACCGCGGTCACCATTAAATCCCCCGGAAGCACCCGACGTCAGATCATCAGATGAATCAGAATCCAACATATCATCCTTTGCCCAGGGCTACGACGGTGAAACAGATAGTCAGAAACAAGCTAGAGAAAGAAAAAACAAGTTGAAGCAAGGGCGCCAACACCGTGCTAGGCAGCGCAGGGAAGCTTGGACCAGATACGAGTCAGAATTGGCTGAGTACGACAAAAGAAAATCACAACGAGAAGTCGAAGGGAGACGCACGGCGAATACGCCTTACGATAAGATTTGAGAAGCATTAGAAGAACTCGGAGCAACTTCGCATCCTAGTGAGAAGTACGAACAGCTCCAGGACTTGCTCCGATCGACAATCCCGAGAACGCATGAAGAGAAAGCTCGATCAAGACTACCCGCCAGATCAACGACCCACCGGCAAGAAGATCAAAATCAAAGGAAATCCGCCTTCGAAAGACTTGGGCCGGGTGGAAGCCATGACGGAGGAAGTAGGAAGGAACATAATCAAGGCCACCAATTTGAACAATTAAGGAAGACTAGGAGCAGGGTTCCTACCCAGACAGCCTCGCAAAATTGTTCCCATCAGAACGACAGTTGGCCAGAGGAAGGCGCCGAATCTGAATTCAAAGAAACCAAGGCACACGACAGGTTTCCCTGCTTCGCGAACAGGCTCGCATTGGTGCGATTACCTCACAAATTCAAACCATCTAATCACTCCAAGTATGATGGCAAAACCGAACCAAAGCAATGGCTCAGAATATATTCACAATCGATTGAACTAGCCGGAGGAGACGATGATATCAAAGCCCTTTTCTTCCCCATGGCACTGGAGGCCATGCCTCTCCAATGGTTCGATAAACTAAATCCAGGATCTATCAGAAATTGGGAGGATTTGCAGAGAGCTTTTTGTGAGAATTTCACAGGAATCATTACACACCCAATCACTCATGCAGAACTAAAAGGACTCAAGCAAAAGGGAGGTGAAAGTCTCAGAAACTATTATCGACGATTTGGCGAACTACGAGCTCAAGTGCATGACATAACCGAACGAGAAGTAATTGAAGCTTTTTCTCACGGAATCATGGCCAGATGGCAATTTCAAGACTTCTGCAAAGAAAATCCGAGAAACAATGAAGAATTCAGACGTACAGTAGAAAAGATGATTACTGCAGAAGAAAAACACACGAGAGAGGTTCCCGGACAGAAGCAACCAAGACAACCCGGACAAGCAAAGTCAATGAAATAGCAGACATCAAGAAAGAAAACGTAGACCAGACAATACTGTGGCCATGACCGACAAATCAAAGAAATTTCCCAAACCAAGAAGATATGATGACATTGAAAACATACGTTGCCCATTGCACCCTAGTGGGAGGCACACTATCGGAAATTGCTACACTTTCAATGAACGATACACAAGAAAGGATAGTAAGGAAAACACTAAAGAGGACAATCAGAAGAGAGAAGAAGACAACCACGAGGACAAAGGATTCCAAAAACCTAGGGGAACGGTAGCAGTGATTTTCTCAGGGGCTCCGGATTGCAGAAGCAAACATCAAGAAAAACTAGCACTGCGAACCATTATGACAGCAGAACCGGCTACACCAAGATACCTCAATTGGTCACAGTATCCTATCCAATTTACCAGAGAAGACCAATGGACTAGCGTGGGAAACGCAGGCCATTATCCATTGGTTCTGGATCCGACTATTGCTGGTATGACCGTCACCAAAGTACTAATCGATAGAGGAGCTGGGCTTAACATCATCTTTTTAGAAACTCTAAGGAAAATGGGACTACAACTCACCGGGATGATTACGCCTACAAGCACACCTTTTTACGGAATAGTACCCGGCAAAGCAGTCATGCCACTCGGACAAATTACTTTACCTGTTACCTTTGGAACTCCTTCAAACTACCGAACAGAGTTTATCAAATTTGAAGTCGCCGACTTCGATTCATCATATCATGCAATCCTCGGACGTCCAGCACTGGCCAAATTCATGGCAATACCACATTACCCATACTTACTACTTAAGATGCCAGGACCCAACGGTATCCTTTCCCTTCGAAGCAATTTAAAGCACGCTTTTGACTGCGACGTTCAGGTGATCCAGATTGCAGCTAAAGCGCAAGCCGACAATGGAAGAAAAGAAATAGCCGCAATCGCTGCAGAAACAAGCCAAGAAGAATTAGAAATACCGGCTAAAAAGCCCAGCATCATCGCACCACCAAAAGAAGCCGACGTCAAGCAAATCGACTTAGGCACAGGCTATACCTCCAAAACAGCAACTATCAGTGCTCACCTCTCGGCAAAATAGGAACTCGCGCTCACCAACTTTCTTCGGGACAACAAAGATATCTTCGCTCGGAAGCCAGCCGACATGCCAGGAATCCCAAGGGAGTTGGCTGAGCACATAATTGATGTTAACAAAAGCTCCAAACCTATAAAACAACGGCTACGACGATTCTCACCCGACAAGAAGGCAGCAATTAAAAAGGAAATAACAAAACTAATGGCAGCCGGATTCATCAAGGAGATCCTACATCCAGATTGGCTAGCAAACCCGGTCCTTGTACAGAAGAAAAACACGGACGAGTGGCGTATGTGCGTCGATTACACAGATCTCAACAAACATTGCCCAAAAGATCCGTTCGGGCTACCACGCATTGACCAGATAGTTGACTCGACAGCAGGATCTGCGTTATTATCTTTTCTCGATTGCTATTCAGGATATCACCAGATCGCACTAAAAGAAGAAGACCAGAGCAAGACATCTTTCATCACCCCATTTGGTGCCTACTGCTACAAGACCATGTCGTTTGGACTAAAGAACGCTGGCGCCACGTACCAAAGAGCTATCCAGACTTGCCTTGGGAATCAAATCGGTGAAAATGTGGAGGCATACGTGGACGATGTGGTGGTGAAAACAAAGAACCCAGACACTCTAATTGAAGATTTAAAGCAAACCTTCGAAAACTTGAAGAAATGGAGATGGAAATTGAACCCAAATAAATGTGTATTTGGAGTTCCCTCAGGACAACTACTCGGATTTTTGGTCAGTCAGCGTGGGATCGAAGCCAGCACCAAGCAAATTCGAGCTATAACAGAAATGGGCCCACCTAGAAGTGTCAAAGATGTGCAGAAACTAACGGGATGCATGGCGGCCCTCAACCGTTTCATATCAAGACTCGGCGAAAAGGGGTTACCTTTCTTTAAACTACTAAAGAAGACAGACAAGTTCGAATGGACAATAGAGGCCGATGAAGCTTTCAAAAAACTTAAAGAATACCTCACTTCATCACCTATCCTGACACCTCCAAAGAAAGATGAAGATATGATGCTATATATCGCGGCAACTCCTACCGTAATCAGCACAGCAATAGTCATAGAAAGAGAAGAACAAGGGCGCGTGAATAAAGTGCAGCGTCCAGTATACTACATTAGTGAAGTACTGTCAGAATCCAAAATCCGGTACCCGCATGTACAAAAACTACTCTACGCTCTACTCATTACCTCACGGAAGCTTCGCCACTATTTCGAAAGCCACAAGATTACCGTAGTGACAGATTTTCCACTCGGAGACATCCTACACAATAAAGACGCCACAGGGCGCATATCCAAATGGGCAGTTGAAATTGGAGCTCTTGACATCAATTTCACCCCACGGAAAGCAATCAAATCTCAAGCCCTCGCCGATTTCGTGGCCGAATGGACAGAGATTCAACAGCCCTTATCAAATACAATCCTCGACCACTGGAAGATGTACTTTGACGGATCACTCAAACTAGGCGGGGCCAGTGTAGGCGTTCTCCTCATTTCTCCAGAAGGAAAACAACTCAAGTACGTCCTTTAGATATTATGGCAAGCTACAAATAACGAAGCAGAATATGAAGCCCTCATCCACGGGCTACGAGTCGCGATTACCCTCAGAATAAAAAGATTACTCGTATACGGTGATTCAGCAGTGGTCATCAACCAAATCAACAAAGATTGGGACTGCACCAAAGAAAACATGGGTGCTTATTGTGCTGAAATACGGAAACTTGAAAAACACTTCCAAGGATTAGAAATTTTACACGTCCTACGCGATTCCAACATTGCAGCAGATGTCCTTGCCAAGCTCGGATCAGATAGAGCAAAGGTTCCACCTGGCGTATTCATAGAAGAGCTATCAGTTCCCTCTATCAAACAACCCGGTGAAACAACACATGAAATTCAGGCTAAAGGCGTTCAGATCTTGATAATCAACACTTCATGGACCCAAGTTTTCATCGACTATATCAAAGAAAACAAATTACCAGCAGATAAGGCAGAAGCCACCCAAGTTGTTCGCAGAAGCAAAAACTACGTTCTAGTAGGAGATAAACTTTAGAGAAGAGCAGCATCATCAGGAGTACTCCTAAAATGTGTCTCATTTGAAGAAGGTAAAGAAATCCTAGACGAAATACACTCAGGTTGCTGTGGAAATCATGCCGCTTCAAGGACACTGGTTGGCAAAGCATTTCACACCGGATTCTACTGGCCAACCGCTTTGAAAGACGCAGAAGAGCTTGTCAGAAAATGCAAAGGTTGCCAAATGTTTGCAAGACAAGCCCATGTACCAGCTCACAATCTTATCTGCATCCCACCCGCTTGGCCTTTTTCCTGCTGGGGGCTAGATCAAGTAGGACCCCTGAAAAAAGCAAAAGGCGGCTTCGAGTACATCTTTGTAGCAATCGACAAGTTCACCAAGTGGATTGAATACAAACCACTCGTGAAATACAACGCAACCAAAGCAGTCGAGTTCATCCAAGACATTATGCACCGCTTCGGCATGCCCAATTGAATCATCACAGATCTAGGCTCCCCCTTCACAGCTACAGAATTCAAGAGCTGGGCACAAGACTATGGTTTCAGTATAGACTATGCGTCCGTTGCACATCCAGAAGCCAATAGACAAGTAGAAAGGGCTAATGGACTCATACTAGCCGGATTAAAACCAAGGTTATACGAAGAACTAGTGGACTATGGGTCCAAATGGATTGAAGAATTACCGAAAGTAGTATGGGGGCTATGAACTCAAATAAGCAGAGCAACAGGCCACTCACCCTTCTTCCTAGTTTACGGGTCAGAGGCCATACTACCCACCGACTTGATCTGGACATCCCCAAAAATAGAACAATATGATGAAGGAGAAGCAGAACACACAAGAAGATTAGAACTCGACAGCTCAGAAGAAGTCAGAGTAAACGCTACCCTCCAATCAGCCAGATACCTACAAGGTTTAAGACGGCACTACAACAAGAGTACTCAACCTCGATCACTACAACTTGGAGACTTAGTGCTAAGAAGGATATAAAATACTGATGGACGACATAAGCTACTCAGTCCATGGGAAGGCCCATTCATTGTCACAAAAGTCACCGAACCAGGCACATACAAGTTAATAACCGAAGATGGAAAAGAAGTCAGCAATACATGGCACATCAGCCAGCTAAGAAGATTCTACGCGTAAAAACAACTCAAGAAAAAACAGATATGCAAGCCACAAGGGACCTACGTTCACAATCAACGAAAGACAATACTCTTCAACAACATATGTATTAGTTTATACTCATGATCAATAAAGATGATATTCATCCACAACATGTCTTGTCATGACTTCCAACGAGTTGTTTTCGCGAAACCAAAAGCAAAATGGCTGAAAACATGCCTGAGCATTCCGGCCGAGAGCAAAATAGCTGAAAAAACGCTTGAGCCCGCCGATGAGGGTAGCTAAAAGCTAACACCCGAAACAAAAAGCAAAATGGCTGAAAACATGCCTGAGCATTCCGTCCGAGAGCAAAATAGCTGAAAAAACACTTGAGCCCGCCGATGAGGGTAGCTAAAAGCTAACACCCGAAACAAAAAGCAAAATGGCTGAAAACATGCCTGAGCATTCCGGCCGAGAGCAAAATAGCTGAAAAAACGCTTGAGCCCGCCGATGAGGGTAGCTAAAAGCCAACACCCGAAACAGAAAGCAAAATGGCTGAAAACATGCCTGAGCATTCCGGCCGAGAGCAAAATAGCTGAAAAAACGCTTGAGCCCGCCGATGAGGGTAGCTAAAAGCTAACACCCGAAACAAAAAAGCAAAATGGCTGAAAACATGCCTGAGCATTTCGGCCGAGAGCAAAATAGCTGAAAAGACGCTTGAGCCTGCCGATGAGGGTAGCTAAAAGCTAACACCCGAAACAAAAAAGCAAAATGGCTGAAAACATGCCTAAGCATTCTGGCCGAGAGCAAAATAGCTGAAAAAACGCTTGAGACCGCCGATGAGGGTAGCTAAAAGCTAACACCCGAAACAAAAAAGCAAAATGGCTGAAAACATGCTTGAGCATCCCGGCCAAGAGCAAAATAGTTAAAAAAACGCTCGAACTCGCCGATGAGGGTAGCTAAAAGCTAACAAAAAGCAAATTGGCTGAGTCAACCGAAATTTTAGCTTCAAAAGACCCTCCAGCACTTCGTCCCGAAAAGCAAGAGGCTCGGGGGCTACATCCAGATAGGAATACTTTTTCCTCAGAAAAGCACAAGCGCCACTCAAGAAAGCACTCGGATGCCGAAGTTTGTCGAGGCAACATTCTATACCGAGTCATCTTAGAAAAGCACAAGCGCCACTCAAGAAAGCACTCGGATGCCGAAGTTTGTCGAGGCAACATTCTATACCGAGTCGTCTTAGAAAAGCACAAGCGCCACTCAAGAAAGCACTCGGATGCTGAAGTTTGTCGAGGCAACATTCTATACCGAGTCGTCTTACATAGCGCAGGCGAAAGGTTGTTAACGCAAAGATCTACATCTAATAAGTCATAGCACGGACAAAGCACTCGACGGATCACAAAGGAGGAAGAAAAGAAAAGTACTCAACAAATCGAGGGGCCTCGTCAGAATAAGGCACAGAGCTATTTTACGGAGCAGAGACGGGAACAAGACAAGGTACTCAGCAAGTCAAGTAACTTCAATCGCACCCAGGCAAAGAATACATCGACAAAGATAAAGAATCTTCATTTAAAAAGGAGTGTAATATTACAAGAGGATGCTCAATTGAGTCAGGCGTTGTCATCAGAAAGGGAAATATCAATATTTAGACTATCTACAACCCTACTGGCTAGATCTTCAACCTCAGGCTCCATCCTTTCAACGGCGTCAAGATATTCTTGGCTTTCAGCTTCTTCTGCTATCTTGGAGAGAGGCGCCTCTGGAGCAAGGACCCAGACCTGGGCCAGCACATTCTTGGTACATACTTGGGCACACCTCTTCGCGAACTCTTAGAAACGAGTCGGAATCCGGGGAATGAACTACACCCAAGATTACCCGTCATCCGCTGGAGTCCGGAGGACATCGGCTACTGAACGAAAAGATTTCCACAAAGCATTCCAATTATCAGTAGCCGTCACCAGCTTCCCGGACAAGCCTTCAATAGTTTTTTGGGCCTGCACAAGATCTCTGTCAGCTCCATGCCTAATCAGCCTAGCAAGGGCGAGTTCTTCCTCAGCATGAGTAATTACCTCCTCAGCTCTATTATGACTAGAATGGACAAGGGCCCTCATTTCATCAATACTCTCTGAGAGCTTCTGTTTCTCAACTCGGAGAGCTAGACAGAGCACCCAAGAACAAGTCAGCGGAAAAAGAAGTCAAAATACAAGAAGAAACAGGCAGAACCCGCGGCACCTTTGCATTCATTCTTCGCAGACTCCACCGCAGCATCTCTTTGTTTCTCCGTCTCCACTACCCGGGCGCGAAGGGCTTTCTCCTCCTTTTGGTGCATTTGACGCTCCGTCTCCAACTCAGCCCGGAGGAGATCAAGATTGGCTTTTAGAGCGTCTACCTCCGAAGACAACTTCCTCTCATTTTCAGATGAGAAAAAGAAGGCAGAATGATCACGAGAAAAAGACCGAGCAAAAAGAAGCAAAGAGAAACAAAGCGTAAGGATAGAAGAAAAAACAAGCATGCAAAAGAGGAGCGGCAGTAAAACCTACCTAGAGCTTTTCACCAAAAGAAGTCATGAGGGTCGATAAGCTCCCCCAGGCCACGGTCAGCTCCGATAACCGATGAGTGGCATCGAACTGTTGCACCACGTCACCGGAAAAGGAGAGGCCGCTGGAGACAAGAGAAGGGGAAGGAGAGGCTGGTTGGGGTGAAGGAGGAACGACCAAAGCAACCTCCAGGGAAGCCGGAGCCAAACCCTCAGAAGAACCCGGCGCGACGGCCATAGTTACCTCTAGAGCGACCAAGTCCGCAACTCCGCCAGGTAGCTCTGAAGCCCCCGCGGCGACTTCATCAACACAATGTTGTGAGTCTCGAAGCTCGGAACTTGTTGGCACGGCGGGAGGCAGAGAAGAAGTCGATGAAGAAATTAGAGAAGACGAAACACTAAAAAGTGATAAAAGGAAGCACCAATAAAAACCAGAAGAAGGAAGATAAAAGCCAAAAAGATAAAGCTAAAATCTACTCACCCGACTACTTTTTTCTTCGCGAAGCCAAGAGAAGGCCTCGTAGGGGGAACCATGACGGAGAAGACGTCCCCGCCACCCGGCGACGGGAGCGGGACAGCAGACAACAGAGCCACGGAAGAAGCCGGGGCTGGAGCCGTGGAAGAAGCCGGGGCTAGAGCCGTAGAAGAAGCCGGGGCTGGAGCCATAGAAGAACTCCGCACCGGAGGAGCGGTACAGCTCGGGACAGAGGCAACCAAAGAACTCGACACCGGAGCTTCAGAAGAAGTCGGCGCGGGAGCCTCGGAAGAACTCACACCCGACCTCCGATTACTTCAAAAAGTCCAAGACTAAAATTCAAAACAAAGAGGAGAAATTCAATGCAACAAGAATATGAAAAACAACTCACCGCCGCATGATGAGGGGGGACTTCATCATCCTCTTCTTCCTCAGCCAACAAAACTAGAGCACCCGCTGAAAAGGAGATGAAAAGTACTCGGTTCAAGAGAGAAACATGGAAATAAAAGAACAAAGAGTATTAAATGTGCTCACCTAAGAGCATGCTAGCAACAACTGGAGTACCTGAGGGAGTACTTGGTTTGCGAAGCTTCTTGGAGACAGGCAAGCCAGATGAAGATCCGTCCATTCGCCCCCTCTTCGGGACACTGCGAGGACCGCGAGGGACTAGACGAGGAACATACTCTTCATATACATCAACAAATCTGAAAGAAACCCCAGGAAGGGCTGTAAAGGCTTGAGACTTACTAATTGTAGAAGTACCAGCTAGACGATCCCCAGTCTCCGCCACGGCAGGAAGAACATCAAGGGGGATCGGATCGACAAAATTCCGCCCAAGCTCCTGCAAAAAAAGATAAAACACTGAGACAAGGAAAAGCTAAGCAAGAACGGATGCAGCAAGAGTACATAAAGAACTCAAATAAAAAAGATAGACAACTCAGAGCTGGGGGCGGGTTGATGGCCAAGAACTCAGAGACGACAAGAGGAATGACGCTCACTCCTTTCAGCATCTTCTGGAGGCGCTCGAGTACCTCCTCACCGGTCAGCTCAAGAGTTGGGACCATGCGTGAAGGATCCTCGGCCCCAGAATACTCAAAGCCGAGATGTTCCCGCTCTTTCAAGGGCTGAACCCGGCGACGAAGAAAGCTTGAGACAATACCAAAGCTGGTCAATCCCTGCTGTTTCAACATGCTAATCCTATCAAGGAGTGGCTGGATCGCTTGAATCTCAACAGGTGACTCAAGCTTCTTGTCCCATCGGTCATTCACCACAGGACCGGATCCGGAGTGAACAACAAGAGAAGGGATCAAATTGGCAGCGTAAAACCACTCGGCACGCCAATCTTTGACAGAATCAACTAGGTCATAATCAAAAAACTTAATTTTGTGACCCTGGCGAAACTGAATCCCGCAACCGCCGAGGGCACTGGTTTCTTCATGGCAGGGTTGAGGTTTCAGACGAAAGAAAAAGCGAAAAAGAGATAGAGAAGGAGGGATCCTAAGGAAGGCTTCACAAAGGTGAACAAAAACAGAAAGATGGAGAACGGCATTGGGGGTTAGATGGTTCAGACTAACCCCGAAATAACCAAGAAACTGATGAAGGAAGGCGGAAGTAGGAAGACAAAGTCCAGCGCGGACAAAGGAAACAAAAAGGACAATCTCACCAAGACCTGGAGCCGGAACCCGATGCTCACCCGGAACTCTCCATTCAGCGATGACTTTGCTTTGGATCAAGCCATCACTAATGAGCTCGCGCAGCTGGTCTTCGCTTGTTGTTGGAGCCGGCCAAACCTTCTGAGCTGCCCTCATGGCCACGAACTCCTGGTTTTCAATCAAAGACAGGGATGACTCCTCATCCACGAAGGTCACCTAAGACTTGCTTGCGGTTTTCTTCTTTCCCATGAACTAGCGGAAGCAAAAAAGGCGCTAAGGAAGATGAAGCTAGAATGATGGTGCTCGGGTGATGGCGACAATGACGGCGGCGGATTTCTGAGAACTAGGGTTTAAAGGCAAGAGCTGGGCGACAAGGGAAAGGAAGATAAAAGGTCTTTAAATAGATTTCTCAGTAATACAAACGGCCCACAAGGCCCGTTAAAGCACAGTGTGGGAACGCAACGGTCCATTTACCGACGCAGCTAAAACGACGGAGGGCACGAATCCTCACAACGGTAAAAACCAATGGGCAGATTTCAGACTTATCCATCCAACGCCACGGCAGGATTATTAGATTGATACAAGAACGACCCGTCAAACCAAGAAGAAAGAAAGAAGAAAGAAAGGGCTACCTCACGAGGAACAAAAGAACCCGGTTATGTAAGAAAGAACTCGGTAGTCTCATGAATGACAGGGATCACAACAGAAAAGTCAAAGACAACTCAGAAGACAAGATTCGTTACATTACAAGCGACTTCAAAAAAAGAAGATTACAAATCTTACAAGACCCAACGAACTCAGCACCACGAAAAGCAAAGTAGCAAAGAGGAACACGGACACGACTAGGCTCTGGAACGACTACGTGTCCCAAATTGCTACTTGGAAGGACAAACCGCCATCAGTTACACTGTTTTCTTCAAAGGACGGACGCAGTGCATCCAAGGCAGAAATCGACAGCACGGCAGGGCAACATGGAGCATAGAAGGCCGGCAGGCATCTGTCTACCCAAGACCGATGTGATGCTGGATATGGTGTTGATCTGCGCCGGACGGTCTCAAGACAGGCGACGAGGATCAACCCAGAACTGCCGGATGAAGGAACGAAGCCCACATCACAAGACTTCCTCCAACTACCACCACGTACATCCTGGCACAATGCTGTCGCGGGATCAGCCTACCTCTAATCCCTATCACAAGACTTCCTCCAGCTACGACAAGACACACAGAAACTACAAAACATGCCCGGGGGCTGCTCTACTTCACAAACTACCATGTTCATGACCACCAAGGTTTCAACAGAGTATCCAATGAATGAAAACAAGCACTCAGGGACAGTATTTATAGACCAAAGGATCGGCGCACATGGACTAGGAGTACCAATGAAATAGGCCTAACAAAGGACACAGTGAAAAGACAGGACACAATAATGGACGACTCAGGCGAGAGGAAGCAGTACTCGAAGACGGGCATATTCGGAAGAATATACCAGCACAGTACAACCCATGAACAAAAGGCATTTACACTCAACCACCACCATACAACTACATCTGACAACAGCAAGACTATCAAAGAATACGCCAAAACCACGCATCTGAGTTCTTCCTGAATAAAACAACACGGATATACGCTTGGGGGCTTGGCCAGCATCATAGCTTAAACAACACTGAGCTAGGGAGCTCGGCCCTCATTTTCACCTACTCCTGGAGGCTCAGAACCAAAGACAAAGGACCAAGAATACAAGAAACTCAAGACTACAACGACGACACATCAAGACTCTTCATCTGACTTCTTTTCTAAAAAGAAGAACTCGGAGAAAGCACGGGGCCGCAGGAGACCCTCCAACTTTTGCAAACAAAAGCAAGAGGCTCGAGGGCTACACTCAGTGAGTGTAATTTTTTGACATAAGCTCGGAGGCTGCTTACCGCAAAACTACTCGGATGATGACATAATTCAAGTCTCGGGGGCTACTTCAGAACACAAATTTTCAAACAACCTAAAGGATCAAGACCCTCCAACTTTTTGTTCCAAATAGCAAGAGGCTTAGGGGCTACACTCAGTGAGTGTACTTTTTCTTCGAAAAAGCGCACGTCACCAATAGGCTTCCTCAACGCAGACCACTTCAAGACATTACGGCAAAAAGAACCCGGAACAAGCCATGTTCGAGTTCTTTTTGATAAAATTTCAATGAACAATCAGAGCAACTTCAAGACAAGATCCTCTAGCTCCTTGTTCCAAATAGCAAGAGGCTCGGGGGCTACAACCAGATGGATGCACTTTTTCTTCAAAAAGCACTCACCACCCAAAGATCCCAAGAAGCGCTACAAGGTTTCACTCCAGAAAACGCTCGGATGACATTTTGTTCCTACCCAACAAGACTAGAAGGAGCAGAGCAAGATTTTCAGAGCTCAACCATGAAGTGCTCGGGGGCTTGTCGATGTGGGACCCACAGGATACCTCGCAAGGTAGAAACAAGATCTAGTCCAACTAGGATTCTTCCCATATAATCGTAGTAGTAGAACTATTAGGTAATCCTATTAGGAAATCTCATTGTAAACCAACTAGGACTCTGGCCTCCTGACTATATAAAGGAGGGCAGGGCTCCTGAGAGAAGGACGATAGGACAACAAGTCACTTGACAATCAATCTAACGCAAAGGCTAAGGCCGACTGGACGTAAGGTTATTACTCGATCTACGATCGAGGGCCTGAACCAGTATAAATCGGTTGTCTCTTGCGTAAACCATCAAGTTCGGCATACGCCGAAGCCCAAACATACTGCCCCGGGTACCCCCGTGGCAGGCTATCGGTGGCAAAACATCGACAGTTTCATAGTGGGTTAAGATTAAAGATGGCAATGGAGACCCGCGACCCGATACCCGACGGGTATTTATTTCATTAGGGTCTAAATATGGACTAAACACACTTACCCACGGGTACGTAAATGGACCAAACCCTTCACCCATCGGGTACGCGGGTATGGGTATGTTCCAGCAATCCCCGTACCCGTTTACCCATGGGTGAAAAATACCCGTCCCAAAACTAAATAAGCCCACCAGCCCATGTAAAACCCTAGGTTCACCCGCCGGTCCCACCTGGCGACTTGGCCGCTGGAGCCCTTGAGCGCTCGAGGGAGGCTTGACGCCTGGCCTAACGCGGTCCCGTCGCCAAAAAAATAGGCGTGTGAGTAAAGCGCGTCGTTACCTCGTCTCAGCGCTGGCAGCCTGGCACCGCAATCACCACTCGCAAAAAAAATGCCACCGCCGTTAAAAAAAAACTACGCCGCTCGCCCGTCCCTCGTGACCTCGTCTCGGCGTCTCGTGTATTCGCATCGCATCAAAGCGCCAGGAACTCGCCACGCCATGCCGGCGACGGAGCAACTCGAGCAATGTCGGTGTTTTGGACCGGCGGGCCCTCAACCAACTAGTAAAAATACACTGCGTGCCCCTAGTCTTGGATGGTGATGCAAAGAGACACAAGGTTTATACTGGTTCGGGCGATGGGTGCCCTACGTCCAGTCTGAGATATCGATCTTGTATTCCTTGCACCAAAATGCCCGTAGTAGGGGGTTACAAGCAAGGCGAGAGAGAGAGTTAGTCCCCAGGTCTCAGCGTGGAGCGGTGTGAGTTGCTTGAGATGCCAATCTCAGGCAACGGGTAAACGTGCGTGTTACAGAGCGTTGCTTGAGCGTGAGTGAGTGAGTTCGTCCGTCTGCCTATGCGTGTCCCCTAGAAACGGCCCCGGTCCCTCCCTTTTATAGTTGAAGGGGGTCAAGGGTGATACATGCGTTCGCTATGCGGCGTCCTGCGAACAGAGGCGGCATGTCCGAGCCCTGTAGCCTGTTACTGTGGCGATATGGTCGATGGAGCGGTCCTGTCCTTGATGCACTGGAGCAACGCGCCGACCACGCCCGATCCTGTGCGACGTGGGAGCTCCAGTGATAGCCTGACGCAGGGCATGGCGGACGACGTGCCGGTTGCTGTGTGCTGATAGTGTAAAGAGCCGAGGCTCAGTTGGTGCCGAGGCCGAGCCATCGTGGGGGGCTCGGCGGGCACGAATCCCGAGGTTGCTGAGACCCTGAAGTAGACAGCCGAGGCGTGGAGGGAGCAGTTGGTCTTGTACACTGATTCTGAGGCTATAGTAACCCGGACCTGACTCCGCACGCCGCGTTGTCCCTGGAGCAGGAGTTAGGTAGCACAGCGTAGTACGGGCGCCGGTCGTGGGCACAACACCGAGCATAGTGGCCGGTAACCCTCGCCCTGTCCTGTCCTGGACGGCATGGCTTCGATGTGACTGGCGTCCAGTCGGCCACGCCACTGTGTCGAGCCGTCGTTCGGCTGATATCGTGGGAGCGGTCGAACGCGCCGGGCGGACATGACATCTTGTCCGAGAAGTTGGTCGAGGCGGAGGCGGCGGGGTTGTCTTGCCGGGTCGGCTTTGAGCGAGGCGGAGAATCGGCGTCTCGTCTGAGGCTGTACGCGCGGGGCCTCGGGCGAGACGGAGAATCGGTTCCTCGGCCGAGGCCTTTCGCGCGAGGCGGAAAATCGGCAGGCCGTCCGAGGCCTTCCGTGAGAGGCCTCTAGCGAGGTGGAGATTCGGTAGGCTGTCCGAGGCCTTCCATGCGAGGCCTCTAGCGAGGCAGAGAGTAGGTGGCTTCGGACATGGCCGAGGTTTGGCCAATAGTTGTCCCTCGGCTTTGACTTTGACGGGGTCTAAGCGATTTTTTCGATTGTTGCTTAGGGGACCCCTTCTCGTGGTACCCGACAAGCAAGAACGGTGATTGGCATGTTCCCCTTCCCCTAATCCCCTTCATATCATATTCTTTGCACTCGCAAGCGACCATCATGTTTGTTGAATTGTTGTCCTATATATGTTCACTGAAATGAACTTGGAGATTTATTTATGTACCCCTTTTGGCTATGTAATATAATGATTTATGACAGAATGACTTTGTGTGATGGTGTAATGTGACTGCTAGTTGCAGAAGATATTATTATATGCTATTATTTGTCTAATTTTATATGCTTTGGTTAGTGATGGTTGCTGTTAAATTATTGATTTTCATGTGCGTGAATAAATTATTGGCAGGTACGGGTGACCCGCCGGGTATGATTTACCTGGCCGGGTATGGGTCTGGAGAAAATTCCCCACCCATGACAGGTATGGGTATTCTGGCGGTACCAAATTTTTATGATGGGGATGGGTCTGGGGTGGCCATACCCGACGGGGATTTACCCATTGCCATCCTTAGTTAAGATCCCTATATATGTGAGAAGATCATAGTACAATGAGAGAATCCAACTTCATGTTGTTGTTCATCGCTTGACCCAACGACCAATAAGGATGGCGCCTAGGCTTGCAGGCCGGCCTAGGGCAAAACCTGTCGATATTCTTGCCCCAACGGGGTCCCTCCCGGGCGAGAGCTTCGACATCGATCATTTGCTTGCCTAAAACTTAGTTGTTCTTCGTCACATAAGCGTGATAGCTATCCTTTGCTGGTTTGCTTGTAAACCTTGCCGCTCTTCACCGTGAAAGCATGTTGGTTATCTGTTGCGTTCTTCGGTTCATTTGCAACCCAGGCGATCTAGCCCTTGTTGGTGTGGGACCGATCTTTGCTTGACTAGAAAATCTATATCAATCTTGATACTCTCAATCTATTAACGCTCTTACGATGACTAGATTCTTCTCTCTGTGTTGTTTCTTTGGATTCATATGTTTGTGTACTTATATCTAGGTCGTCCTAATCAAGGATTTAAATCCCTAAAGATAGCGCGCGGCCGGCCAACAAGCACACTAGGATAGATCAATTTTGCTACTATTTGATCTTTAGCGCTAATAGGAACAATTAGCTGGTCAAATCCACTAAATGGACATTCAATCAGCACCGCTAAAAAGGCCCAATTAAGGTCGTGGGGGCCCAAAATGAACATCCATATATAAAGAGTAACTGGCATCCAAGAATGTAACCCTAGCCAATTGACCATTCCCTAGTCCCCACTCCTCTTGGTCTCTCGACGCGGCAGTAGCTATTGCGATGCATAGTAGTAGCGGCTATTACGCGTGTGGTGGCAGCGGCCTCAATCGAAAGCAGTACCGCGAGTTGTAGAGATCCAGGCACTCTAACTCCCTCAAGCAATATAAAGAGTAACTAGCATCCAAGAATGTAACCCTAGCCAATTGGCCATTCCCTAGTCCCCACTCCTCTTGGTCTCTCGGCGGCGGCAAGTAGCTATGCGA
>NW_027096823.1:0-19248 GCF_019320115.1 Miscanthus floridulus | reverse complement strand
AAGGAGATAAACTGGTGAGGAAATTATTAAGACCAATGGAAACAAACCAGGGACAGAGAGCAAGAAATGCCTGTAAAGAACTTAAAAGCCTCAGGAGCTGGTCGTTTCTGTGTTCCTCGGAAGAAGTTGGTCCTCCCTGACAAGTAAATTCCAGCATCAACTATAATTTGTTGCACTTTCTCAGGTCTGCATAGAAATTTTGATCAGTAACAATGCTGCCAACAGCTAAAATTATTTGAAAATTTAGATGCCCCATACTCTTTTGATCCAATGTCACCGGTGTGGTCAATGAAGTTAAGATCCCTTGGAACAGAAGAAAGGACATGAATCAGGTCTGCAACAGGGAGAAAACATTGATCTCCATTAATTAATAAGGATAATCACACAATGATGACTTGCTGGAATAATTAATGAAGCACCCAAGCAGATTTCTGTAAAAGATAAATAGTTTTTGTGGAGAACCAGAATAAGCATGATATATTCTAGCATTCAAGGGTGATGTATAACAGAATTTGTAATCATGAACATCATTTGGCATAGGCTCTATAACAGACCTATAACACTTTAACAGATATAAGTATAGCAGCAGCACAAGTTTTAGCATGTGCATTACTAATAATCAATAAATAAGGGGAGCCTCAATCTATTATTAATTATACTGAGAGTACAACTTTCAATGAAAAATAAGACTGACAGTGTGCCTAATAGGCAATTGGAATTATATGAAATGTGTATGGTTGACTCATGACTGGGTGTGCAGCTCTTCCAAGTTCTAAGTATTTATTTGCTATCAGTCAGCACAATCAAGCAGAACTTACATTTCCATTCGATGTAATAGCTACTAGAAGACTACTTGCAATGTTCATATAATAAAAGGAAGAAGACAACCAATTGTCATTCTTTTGTAACCTAGATTGGACCAGCTAATCCAACCAATTAGAAACCCCCCATGTGCCACATTCCAAGACCATAACGTGAAATTTGTGCAGGAAAAAGAGAAGATTTTTTTCCCTAATGTAGAGATGCATAGATGCCAGTGTTGCCCTACCATCCTGTGTGACGAGGGGGTAGTCTGCGGCATTGAGCGTGAGGAACCAGTCCCAATCAGCGTGGAGCCGGAGCAGCACGGCCGCAGCGCGGAGCGTGCCGGCGAGCCCGGAGGACCCCACGGGCGTCCCGGCGGTGGGTTTGCCGACAATAGCAACGTTCTCGAATGCTCCCACAGCGGGCGCGGCGGCGGCGACCCCGGCAGCGAGGCTCAGGCGCTCGTCGTCGGGCGCGTCGGCGGAGAGGTGGAGCACGTACCGGTTGCGCGGGTGGTAGACCGCGAGGAGGAGCCTAAGGAGGCGGCGCCCGTCGCCGCGCGCGCCGGTTAGGAGGTACGCGAGGCAGGGCGGCGCGTCGGGCCCGCGGCGGACGGCAGCAGCGGCAGCCGCGGTGTAAGGCAGGGCGACGCTCGGGAGGCGGAGGCGCGGCGCGGAGAGGAAGAGGAGGATGAGCGAGATGAGGAAGGAGACGGACGCCAGCGCGAGGAAGAGGACCCGCCGCCACCGCTCGCCGGGGAGCCAGCCCCCTCTCGCGGCCCCCATTCCCATGCCTATGGAGGGTAGCGGGGGCGGGAGAGGAACGAGGCGTAGGATTAATTGCGCTTCAGAACGAGGCTATGGCGTGGCGGATCGGCTCGCCGGCGGTGAGTCGCCGGAGGGTTAGATGCGGCGGCGCGACGTGGAGGATGGAGCATCGCAACTTTGTCTTGTTTGTGCGAGTGGGCGGAGTTCTCGGGGAGCGTGTGGAAGGTGGGCCCTGGGCCTGATCTAGTTTCCAAATAGAAAAAAGAGAAGAGATAAATTTATATTATATTTCTTGATTTTTGTCATTTTGTCCTCTTCTTTTTTTTTGTGTGCGGCTTCCTTTTCTTTTGCTTTTGTTCGTTGTCTGTTTTTTGTGTGTGTGTCATTCGTTGTCTGTTTTCTTTTTTTTTTGTTTTTTTTTCACTCCGGACTCCAATACTGTGCGTACCTTTTTGTGTCCGTTTTTTATATTTATATAATACATATCGTGCGTTCCTTTTTTCCGGCTCCGCCCGTCCTGTCATTACTGTCTCTTTATTTGTTTTTTCCCAAAGTATCTCATTTTTATTATAAAGATAAATAATACGGATGTTTGAACTTCTTACTCTTCATCACTAATAATAAACAAATATTTGCTTCACTAAATTATTGATGTAGTTTTAATTAGTGATAACATTTATTTTTGTTAGCCCTATATTAATTGATGGCTCGATTAATCAAACCATGAACTGAAATCTTAAGTAGTTTAAATCTAATCTAAGTAAAATTATACGCATGTACCACTGTAATTCTTGACAAGGGCCGCAATATGCAAATTTTAGAGCGGGTAAACCAATCCTTTGATGGGGTGACAATTCATTTCTTGCCGACTTTAATAAAAAATTAAAAATAGATTTTATGAATCCTCAAATAATGTTATAGAACTCGACATTTAACTTTACCGGATAGTATGAAAATTAAAGTCATGATATATTTAGAATTAAATATTTATGTGCCTTACAATGGAAAAAAATATTAACGTTGTATTTTAATTCGATAAACTTCATTTCATTTTTTCTCATCTCTCTCTAAGTACCTACACAGTGGAGAAATTCTTTTGTCCCACTTTTTTCTACTTTGACCTAGACTTATGACCCATACTCATACGGGTTAGAATAACTCGTATCTAGAGATGATGGATATGGGACCCGATTCCAACACGTATTGGGCCGCGCCCTCTGTATCTCGTATCTGGCCTGGATTCATGACCCGAGCTAACAATTCACGTTTAGCGATGACATGAAGTCTAATTCCTATAAGTATTGGGTTTCGTTGCAACGCACGGGCATATTTGCTAGTTCTAACTTAAAAAGGAAAAAGTCAATTTCAGCTCCTTAGCTGTTGCACAAGCTCAAGTCTAATTTATCAACTTTTAAAACAGTATGATATAGGTCCCGAATGATTTTGAAAATACTTTTGACTGATTTGGCGCCACATTAGTTATCCTACATAGCGACATGTCAACCATGATGGAGGTAATAGGACTTTCACAATAACTTTATCAAACAATTATAAAATGATTTTTTAAAATATTCAAATATTTTTTGGAATTAAAATACGTCTAAAAATACTAAAATCTAATTTAATATTAGAAAATCATAGATAATTTTCAGAAAAAAAGAACCAGTTTCAATTTTTCTAGAATCATCCTCTATGTTTTGTTCCCTGCTTAGAATTATTTAAATTTTATGAAACAGGGACAAATATGAAACGAATGACGCAGGACAAGAAAAATCCTTGCAGAGCACAGTGTGAATCACTGCCGGTAAACAATTGTACCAAAGGGTAAACCCTAAAAAAATTCATATGTAGTTTGGTAGTTTGAATGCCCCACAATAAATTCTACCAAAGAGAATGCCCCGTAACAAATTTCATTGGCAATTTGATAAAATCATTTATTAATTCGGTAAATAATTCTAAAAATTGCAATGTTATCGATATACATACACTAAATAACATAATAAATCTTAGTTTCAAATATTAAGTTGAAAACTTGGACAAATTACAATATAAATAATTCAAGATATAAACATAGAAGAGATGATAGATTTGTAGTCGATAGAAAACTACGATATGAGAATTGGATATTATTAATTGTTGGTTTCCATAATGCGACAGCTATATATATTATGTGAACTTGATCGGTGAAAAAGAAGTAGAGACTTTTCCCTACAAGCCATTATAAAAGTTTCTAATTCCTTCTCTGCCACAGAAATTTTGGCTCCCCCTCCTCAGTCCCTCGCGCAAAGTTTTTCTGGTCCCGTGTGCCACTTCCGTGAGGTTAGAGCATGACGGCCGGTAATGGAGGGATACAATGACCCTTTTGCCCCTGTGTCCACTTAAGTCCCACGAAAGACACCACAGTCTCCAACTCCTCATTTCTCGTCTCTCTCTCGAGCTCCTCTCTCTCTCTCAAAACCCTAGCCGAAGGAACCAAGGCGGCGGCAAGAAGAGGCGGCGGTGACCAAGCAGATCTGCACACGTGAGGAGGGGGTCTCATGGGGTAGGGATCAAGAGGTTGACCCACTGGATCCAAGGCCGCGTGCAGCAGGGGCCTTGGTTGAGGGTGACCGCGAGATCCAGGGAGTCGCCATGGTGGAGCCGGAGGTGCGCCCGACGTGGCTTTCAGATGGGTAAGCTGTTGTCTTCTTCTTCTCTTGTTGTCCTCCATTGTCATGCACTTAGCCTAATTGTAGGTGCTTAGTTTGTTGCCGTAGATCTGCCTTAATCGATGGGTGTTCATATGTAGGATGGACCCCAAAATGAGCTACAGATTATAAATAAGGATCGTTGCAATAAATTCTTGATGTCGTTGGTTTAGCATAAGCACGGTTGTAGATGCTGACACAACAAATTTGAAGGATTTGGTCGAAGACATTGTGGATAAGTACCCTTGTGGTTATGGTGACATTGTTGACATGTTCTACTACTGTGGTGAAACCAAGTCCAACATCAAAGTCAGCAGTGACCATGATTTAGTTGCTATGTTTTCCAAAAATGCTAGTGCCAAGACCTGCTTGTTGACCTTTGCTTACCATCCTATGGGTACTGATACACCAATCATTCCACTATGGCATGATTTAGCTGAAATGCCTAACTCCTCTATGCAAGTCTGTAACCTAGCTGAGCCTACACCAGCACCAACCCAAACACAAGCTTCCACTCAAACACAAGCTTCCTCTCAAACGGCAACAACCACTGATGATGACAACTACCTAAACAATCCTGAGCCACAGAATGAGCACGTGGGTGTGGATGAGGAGGGCATGTACCTAGAATTAGAGCCACGGACCAAGGGTATTGATGCATTTGAGGAGGATGTACCTGTTTCTGACTCTGAATGGGAATCTGATTCTGATGATGATGACTATGAGGAGGACGAGACATATGAAATGGTCAAAGATAAAGTTCCACTTAGTAATCCTAAAATAGTGTATGACAAAAATGACCCACCAATGATAGTAGGCAGCATCTATGAAAATATGTCTTGTTTTAAGTTGGCTTTGGCTACACATGCAATCAGAAATGAGTTTGAGTTTAACATAGAGAAGAGTGATCCAGGGAGGTACAGGGTCTACTACAGTGCCAAAATTGATGGATGTAGGTGGAGGATTCTTGCATCTACAACTGCAGACAAGACAATAGTGAAGGTAACTCTTGCCATCTTTCCTTTTTTTATTGATTTACTTATAATTGGTGTGACATATTTGCAGGTGAAGAAGAACCCATATCCTCATGAGTGTCAGAGCATAAGAAGAGGTGGTAAAGTGAAGTGTGCAACCAAGTTTTGGGTTTATGAAAACGTGAAGGACTGGGTATTTGAGAATCCCAGGGTGTCAGCTATGGAGCTATAGAAGAGGATCAAGGATAAATTCAAGGTGGTTGTGCCTTACAAGAGAGTATATAATGGTAAGGAACTAGCTCATAGCCAATTATTTGGAGATTGGAAGTCCAGTTTTGACAATCTGTATAGGTTCAAGTTGCAAATTGAGGAATCTTGTCCAGGTAGCTTTGTAGTTATTGATCATCATACCATTAATAACAAGATTAGGTTCAATAGACTGTTCTTTGCCATGAAGCCATGTATTGATGGGTTTCTTCAAGGCTGTAGGCCATACTTGTCAGTTGATAGTACATTTCTCATGGGCAAGTTTAGAGGTCAACTATGTGTAGCCTGTGTAGTAGATGGGCACAACTGGATGTATCTAGTTGCAGTTGGAGTCATAGATTCAGAAACAAATGAGAATTGGATATGGTTCATGGAGAGACTGAGAGATGCTATAGGGAGTTCACCAGGTCTATCCTTCTGTACTGATTGTGGTCAAGCAGTGATGGCCGGTGTGAGTGAGGTATTTCCTAATGCAGAGCACAGAGAGTGTATGTGGCATCTTGTTCAAAATTTTAAGAAAAGGTTCCATGGACAGGTGTTTGATGATCATTTGTGGACATCATCTTACAGTTGGAACTCATACCTTTTTTAGAAAGACTGGTCAGCAATGGCAGCAGCTAAGCCAACAGCTATGGTTTATCTACAGCAGAACCATAAGAAGCTATGGACCAGAAGTCAATTTGGAGTCACATGTAACATAGACTATGTCACAAATAATTTAGCTAAGAGCTTCAACAACTGGATCAAAGGTGAAAAAGGCCGGCATTTGGATGACTTGCTTGATACAATTAGACAGAAGTTATTAATCAAATGGAACCACATAAGGAAGATTGCAAGGCAGATGCAGGGCAAGATACTTCCACACATTGTGGACAAGCTGAAGGAGCAAAGCAGGAACCTAGATATTGATGTCATAACTAGCGGCGATGGCATTGCAGAGTTGTGTGCAAGAGGAGGATCAAGCTTCAGATTTGTTGTGAATTTGGACCAAAGGACTTGCACTTGTAGGGCTTGACAGGTTTTAGGCCTACCATGTAAGCATGCACTGGCCTATATCACTAGCATAAGAGGAGAGAAAATTGAAGACCATGTGGACAACTACTACTCAGTGCAGAAGTTTAGGTCAGCTTATGAGGGTATCATCCCTACCATTCCTAATAAGTACATGTAGCCCAAATCTGATCATGGCTTCTTCATGCATCCACCTCTTCTCAAATCAACTGCTGGTAGAAGGAGGCAGACAAGGTTCAGAGGAGGTGCTGAAGGTGGCAACAAAGGCAATAAAGGCAGGCACCAGTGCCCTATTTGCCATGAATATGGGCATCACTGGTACACTTGTAAAGATGGAGATCCTGCAGACATTGCAACAATGCTTGTTGATAGGTGAGATTCTTTGTTTTAGATTTTTGTGTTGGGTTGTATGTGACATACTTAGCAGCTATGACACTTTGTATTTATCTATTGCAGGGGACCACCTAAAAGGAAGAAGAAAAAGGCAACCCCAGCCTCAACTGAAACAAGCATTGTTCCTGTTCCTACCAGAATGGTGTTCCCTGATTTGCCCCCTGGTACAACTACCACAACTGAAGCAGCTACTGGAAATAAGAGGAAAGCAACAACAGTAGGTTCTAAGAAATCAAAGAGTTCATCCTCTGCCTCAGCAGCTTCAATCAGGTAGGCTCATTTTCTTGACATTTTCCTTGTACTACAGCTATGACATATACCAAACACTTGTAAATATACGACACTATAAATTTTGAAGGTTTGGATTCTCCATACCGTTTTTTGCAACACCCTAGTTGTTCCCTGAAACCCCACTCAAGTTTTCGGTAAATCCTAAGCAATATATATATCAATGTGGTGTCATGTCATATGATTGTACCTGATCAAGGCTGCCATCAGCCACCTGCTGCAGCTGTGAGTCGTCACCGGAGCCCGTCCTCCTGCCAGCATGCTTCCTCTGAACTACCTACTGCAGTAGCTGCTGCTGCGCCCTCCGGGTCTTCTCCTCCTCCTTGGCCTACAGCGCCTTGAAGACCTCGACGACGGTGATGAGGTGGTACGCCTGGCCAAGCACCAGCGTGTCGCGGGGCTTGAGCAGCTTCACCCGCGTGACGCGCGCAGCGCCGTGATGCATGTGCTGCTGCTCCCCCTGCCGCTGCTGCTGGGAGGAGGAGAAGACCCGGAGGGCGCAGCAGCAGCTGCTGCAGCAGGTAGTTCAGACGAAGCACGCCGGCGGGAGGACGGGCTCCGGTGATGACTCGCAGCCGTAGTAGATGGCTGATGGCATCCTTGATCAGGTACTGCTTTTACTCCTAAGCAAACCAAGGCACTAACTAATTTATAATGCCATAGGGTTAGACACTACATTAAGCTTTCCATGTCACTGAAGAAAACCAATACGGAGGCTCATGTTCTTGACATTTTCCTTGTACTACAGGTTTATAAGTCAACTAACCCAATACTTTTTTTTGCTTTAGAAGATCTAGAACAGGCTCCAACCAGCCAGAAACTAGAAGCCTGCAGCCTGTGCCTTTGAGCATTGTGTTCCCTGCTAGCCTAGAGCCAGAACCTGAGCATGTCAACACTGCTGACGATATTAACACAACTGAGAACAAAGGGAGACCCAAGACAGCAGTGAATAAGAAAAGGAAGCTTGACAGTCCTGCTATGAATACAAGAGCCAAGGTATCTACAACTCCAGATAGTCCTGCTATGGGTACCAGAAGAAAAAGGAAGCTTGACATTTAGTTGTTGTCTGTGGGATGACTCAAAACTCTAGATATTTTGTAACTCATGTGATCTGTCTATTGACCATAACCTGCATTTTGTAAGACCAAAACAGTGGTCTGTGCATGACTAAAACAATGGTCTGGTCTATGTCATGACCAAAACAATGGTCTGGTCCATGTCATGACTGGTTTGTGAAATGCTGTTATGGTTTGTGAAATTTTCGTAACTGGTTTGTCAAATTTGTTGTTCTGGTTTCCGAATCTATGTAACTGGTTTGTCAAATTTGTGGCATCAAGGGCAAGTGGAAAATTCTGCTCCTGACGCCTGGACACAGGGGCAAAAAGGTCTTTCTATCCCTCCATTACTGGCCGTCATGCTCTAACCTCACGGAAGTGGCACACGGGACTAGAAAACTTTGCGCGAGGGACTGAGGAGGGGCAGCCAAAATTTCTGTGGCAGAGAAGGAATTAGAAACTTTTATAATGGCTTGTAGGGAAAAGTATCAAAGAAGTAATCTATAGTATTATACTGAAAAATATTGAAAATAATCATGTATATTTCTGACTGTGGAGGTGGTCATATGAAAGTTGTTTCTATTTTCTTATGTGAAATCTTCTGTTTTTCAAATTTACATAAGAAAGTGTTGTTTCTACTTTCTTATGTGAAATCTTCTGTTTTTCTAGAGTTAACATACTAATTTACATAAGAAAGTTCACTGAACATATGGTGCTGACGGTGATAGTGGCTATAACCGATAGCGATAAACAGGGCAGACCTATAGCATACCCTGCGCCCAGCGGATATATATTGTACTTGCTATAGGTCTATCCTGTCTATCACCGCCGGTTGTAGCCACTATCACTGCCGGTTATAGCCACGAATCGACAGTAAAAACTTATCTATAACTACCGGTTATCCACAAACCGGTAGTAAGTGACTGTTATGTAGCAGTGAACAAATCATGTCACAAAACCAGGGGAGTACTTATTATTATTAAGAGTGTATGTAAAGACCAGTGAAAATTAAAAGATGGAGATTGTTGTGTAAATGCTAACAACTAGCATTCTAAAATAAGCATGTCTAGGTCCATGATCCATCTACTTGCTTACGATGAACGGATGGAAATCATAGCAAGGACATAAACAGGAGCCTCATCGGATTCAGTTCCACCACCATACTTTGGAACGAAGAACTGGAAAGAGGCTTTGTGATCTGGCAGCCCATTCGAGGGGCACGTGCCTTCAGCTTGGAAGCAAGATCTCTCACAATGCCCGCGCTGGAGCTTGACATGCTTGAACTGCATGAAGTAGATGAGCTCGAGGTCGCATGTCGTGTTCCCTGTCGCTGGTGCCGAGGAGCTTATGGCTATGGCAGCCGGAGAGCGTATCCATACCACAAAGATGGCGTGGCCGAACGGTGTACTCGCCATGTTCAGTAGGAAGAGGTATAGTGGGCGCTGCCGCGGACAGTGGTGACGAAGTTGAAGCCATCGCGGAGGTAGACGCCAAAGGAAGCACCGTCACAGGCTTCGGCAGTGCAAGACCAGCCATGCGCCGCCGTGAGGTGCTTAATGAGCGTCGCTACGGGGCCGACGAAGCTGCAGGCGTTGCTGCCGGGGCAGTGGCAAGGCGCGTGCGGGCACTGCAGGAGGTGCTCCTCACGGGCGTGGTACGTAGGCCTTGTGTCACAGCCATAGGGCGCGTGCGGACATGGCCCGTGGATGGAGTTCACCACATCCTCCAGGGCGTGGCACCGTTGGTAGCCGTCGGGCATGGCAACATGGCACAGGTGGCACTTGCGGGCATTCTTGAGCCTGTTAGAGCACGACGAGCACAACGCATGCCCCACGGCGTACTGCAAATACATACCAAACTGTAACAATAAGCACACAACAAAAAAGGTCAATGAATCGCGGCGGCGCACACATGTCTAGGACCAAAGCGTCTTTGTACCTGGCATGGAAGATGGGCGGCTTCAGTGGGAGGAAGCAGATGCCACACCGCAGGACGCTCTCGTCTGCCACTGTCAGATCATAGACCATTGCTGAACCGGATGAAGCACCATTATTCTCAAGGACACCTCTTGGAAGAACCTCTGATCTTCCTTCTCCTGGGATGTGTTGCTTTGCTCATTCTGTAATCGTGTCAACGTGTATCAGCATATAGTTGCATTGATAGGCATAGTTTGTTTTTCATTTGAACACATGTCTATTTTGGTTAGCGTAGAATCGGATCAGGTACGGAGACTGCATGTTCTGTGGTCTGACCGCTTTATAGGGAGACTCCCCGCCATGGCCGCACGCCGTGCATGTCGCATGGGCTCCGGAAATAACGACGCACCGTGCAGCTGTGGACCGTGGCGGGGTGAGTGGGCATGAGCCCGTTGTGTACCCTTTATCAGTCAATGAAAAGCAACAAAAAGCGCTGCGCGTTGTGGCGTGAAAACTGTCTTCTGTTTTTACTCTCTCGTGTGTGTGTGTGTTCGTCTTGTTCGCGGTGACCGCGGCGACTGCGATCGCTGTGACCTCATCGGAGCCCGGTGGTTGAGATCACCGGCGTTCCAACAAGTGGTATCAGAGCTGGTTGATGTTCTACGGTGGGTCCGTTAGCCCACTGCGTGAACCACCGAAGAAGAAGTTCGTGATCCCGCGCAAGACACCGGAGAAGAAGATGGGCGACGGCGCATCAGGCAGCACGTCCGGCGGCGTCAAGGAGAGCTCGTTGATGTGACCAATGTTGACTCGCTCAAATTATCAGGAGTGGGCAATGTTGATGCAATGCAATTACGAGGCTCTGGAGATCTGGGAGGTGATTGATCCGGGGGTAAACCCCAAGCGCGCCCAAGATCTCCAAGCCATGAGCGCACTCCTGCACTCAGTGCCGAAGGAGATGTGGCAGACTCTTGGAAGCCGCAAGACGGTGAAGGAGGCGTGGGAGGTGGTGCAAACGATGCGCCTAGGTGCGGATCGTGTGAAGGACGTCAATGCCCAGAAGCTCATGAAGGAGTTCAAGAACATCCAGTTCAAGGATGGGGAGACGATCGACGACTTCGTCATGCGCATCACCAATCTCGCCGCCAACCTCAAGTCGCTAGGTGAGACGCTGGAGGACACGCGGATCGTAAAAAAGTTCCTACGTGTGGTGCCTCCTCGTTTCCACAGCGTGGTCGTCTCGATCGAGATGTTCCGTGATCTGAAAAAACTCACGGTGGAGGAGTTGATCGGGCATCTGCGGGCGGCTGAGGAGAGGTTCGACGAGAAGGTCGAGCAGATCACCGACAAGGCTGAGCGGTTGCTGTTGGCCGAAGAGGATTGGCTTGAGAAGCACAAACATCGCTTCCAGGCGGATCGCAAGGATGGCGGCGGCAGCGGGTCCAGTGGTGGTAGTACCGGGGCCACCAGCGGCAGTGCCGGTCACTGGAAGGCCAAGTCGGTGGCGCACTCTGATGGCAGCGGCTCGGGATCAGGCAGACTGACCTCTGAGGGCACGCCACGGCGGAAGGGGCGCTACCACAACTGCAATATCTATGGCCATTGGGCCGAGGATTGCAAGCGCCTGAAAAGAGAAAAGAAGAAGGAGGCCAAGCAGCCTGAGGCGAATGTAGACGTGCAGGGAGATCATGGGGCGGTGTTGCTGATGGCGGCGGTGGCCAGTGTCGAGCAGGCGTCCACTCAGGTCGTCCACTTGGCATAGAAGAACGTGGTGCCCATCGAGTGCCCTGACGAAGTGTGGGTGCTGGACACTAGAGCCAGCAACCATATGACGGGGACTCGATCGGCGCTACAGTACCTCGACGACAAAGCTCGAGGAACAGTGCGCTTCGGTGATGGCTCCCACGTCGAGATCCATGGCATTGGGTCCATGGTGATGCAAGGGCGTCATGAATAGCACAAGGTACTCACTGATGTGTATTATATTCCTAAGCTTAAGAGCAATATCATCAGTTTGGGTCAATTGGAGGAGAAAGGCTGTGAGGTTTCTCTGAAAAATGGGAGGCTAAATGTGCTTGATCCAGAGGGCACATTGTTGATATCAGCACCTAGAACAGGAAATAGGTTGTACACAATCAAATTGGGGCTTGTTAATCCAGTCTGTCTTATGATGAAACATGATGATGAAGCATGGCAGTGGCATGCTAGATTTGGCCATCTTAATTTCAGAGCCCTCAGGGATTTGGGCAGGAAGGAGATGGTGGTGGGGATGCCGACCGTGGAACATGTTGAGCAAGTGTGTGATGGGTGCACCCTAGGGAAACAACACCGCACACCTTTTCCACAAGTATCAAATTTCAGAGCTGGCACCGGCCTGGAATTAGTTCATGCTGATTTGTGTGGTCAGATAAGCCCAATTACACCAGGAGGTTGTTCATATTTTCTATTGGTTGTGGATGATTTCAGTAGGTACATGTGGGTTGAATTTCTTAAGACAAAAGATCAAGCACTTGACTACTTCAAGAAAATTAAGCTCAGGGCTGAAGTAGATCATGGAAGTAAACTGAAAGCCCTTAGAACAGATAGGGGAGGAGAGTTTGTGTCCAATCTATTCTCTGCCTTTTGTACTGAGTCAGGCATCAAGCATTACACAACTACTCCATATTCACCTCAGCAAAATGGAGTGGTTGAGCATCGAAATCAAACTGTGGTGGAGATGGCAAGGTGCATGATGAAGAGCATGTCTGTTCCTTCAAAATTTTGGGCAAAAGCTGTGGCAACTGCAGTATATGTCTTGAATAGATCACCCACGAGAAGCCTGAAGAACAAGACTCCTTTTGAGGCATGGCATGGCAAGAAACCAAATGTGGGTCACCTAAAAACATTTGGGTGTACTGCACACGTCAAGTTGATTGGTCCAAGACTGACAAAACTGATGGATAGGTCAAGGAAAATGGTGTTTTTGGGTTATGAATCTGGAACTAAAGGCTACAAGCTTTTTAATCCAAACACTAATAGATTGACAGTCAGCAGAGATGTATTGTTTGAAGAAAATATTCCCTAGGAGTGGAACAAGGCCATAGAAAACAGCCACAGCGATCCAGATACTTTCATTGTTCAGTATGAAGACACTAACCAAAATCCGACAATAGGTACAATGCAGGCAGATCCAAACAATGAAGGTTTTTTGGGTGATCCGAGCAGCATAGGTCAAGGTGCTGGTGACCATCAATTGTCACCAAATCCTATTAATACTCCACGAAGTGCATCTGCAGGTCAGAATCAAGCTGGTACACCATCAACTAATGCCTCTGAAGAAACTTGGGGAGCACCACTGAGATTTAGAAGTCTAAATGACTTGTTTGACTCCACTGAAATGATACACGATTTTGAATATAGTGGTGTGTGCATGCTGGCTGCTGATGAGCCAGTAAGTGTAGAGGAAGCCCTTGAACAAGATTGTTGGAAAAGGGCTATGCAAGATGAATTGGACTCCATTCTCGAGAACAAGACTTGGGAAGTTTCAGAACTGCCAAGGAATCACAAAGCCATTGGGCTAAAATGGGTTTTCAAGGTAAAAATAGATCCAGCTAGAAATGTGGTAAAACACAAGGCCAGGCTTGTGGCAAAAGGGTATGCTCAGATCTAGGGGGTGGATTATGATGAGGTTTTTGCTCCTATAGCAAGACTAGAGACTGTCAGGCTTTTGCTTGCTCTAGCTGCTCAAGGGGAGTGGGAGGTGCATCATATGGATGTCAAATCTGCCTTTCTAAATGGAGATCTCATGGAAGAAGTGTATGTACATCATCCACCAGGGTTTGCTAGCTCCAGTGCTGCAGGAAGAGTACTGAAATTGAAAAAGGCCTTGTATGGCCTAAAACAAGCACCGAGGGCCTAGAATTCTAGGCTTGATCAAGAGTTAGTGAAGCTTGGCTTCAGGAGAAGTGAGGAGGAGCATGCTATTTACAGGAGAGGAACAGGTGCATCTTTGTTGCTAGTTGGGGTGTATGTAGATGACCTCATTATCTGTGGGCCAAACAGTAAGAGTATTGTTGATTTCAAGCAACAGATGATGAACAGCTTCAACATGAGTGATCTAGGATTGTTGAGCTACTATCTTGGCATGGAAGTGAAACAACAACCAGGAGAAATCACCATCTGTCAAAGCTCACATGCAGAGAAAATTGTTGAAATCTGTGGTATGAAAGGGTGCAATCCAGTGGATACCCCAATGGAGCAGCATGTAAAGTTGCTACCTGGGAAACCTGAATCAGTGGTCAATGCAACAAAATTTAGAAGTGTGGTTGGGAGCCTGAGGTATTTGGTGAACACTAGACCTGACATTGCCTACTCTGTTGGGATGGTAAGTAGGTTCATGGAGTCACCTAATGCTGATCACTGGGCAGCCATCAAAAGAATCATCAGATATATTGCAGGCACAACTGGTTTCGGTTGTAAGTACACCAAAGGGGAAAATTTAGAACTGCTCGGCTATTCTGACAGTGATCATGCAGGAGACCTTGAGAAGAGAAAAAGTTCTACTGGAGTTGTTTTCTTCCTTGGTGGCAATCCAGTTACTTGGACATCACAAAAACAGAAGGTGGTCTCATTATCATCTTGTGAGTCTGAGTATATAGCTGCTGCAACTGGGGCTTGTCAGGGTGTTTGGTTGAGCAGGCTGTTGGTTGATCTGACTTGCGGTGCTGTGAAGAAATTCAAGCTTCATATTGACAGCAAGTCAGCACTAGAATTGAGCAAAAACCCAGTATACCATGAGAGGAGCAAGCATATAGACACTCGGTATCATTTTATCAGAGAGTGTGTTGCTGATGGTGCGGTGGATGTGAGTCACGGTGGGACTGATGACCAGCTAGCAGACATTCTGACGAAACCACTTGGAAGGATCAGGTTCGTGGAGATGAGGCAGCGGCTGGGAACAATCAGAGTTGATCACGATTAAGGGGGTGAAATGTTGCTTTGCTCATTCTGTAATCGTGTCAACGTGTATCAGCATATAGTTGCATTGATAGGCATAGTTTGTTTTTCATTTGAACACATGTCTATTTTGGTTAGCGTAGAATCGGATCAGGAACGGAGACCGCATGTTCTATGGTCTGACCGCTTTATAGGGAGACTCCCCGCCATGGCCGCACGCTGTGCATGTCGCATGGGCTCCGGAAATAACGGCGCACCGTGCAGCTGTGGACCGTGGCGGGGTGAGCGGGCATGAGCCCGTTGTGTACCCTTTATCAGTCAATGAAAAGCAACAAAAAGCGCTGCGCGTTGTGGCATGAAAACTGTCTTCTGTTCTTACTCTCTCGTGTGTGTGTGTGTGTTCGTCTTGTTCGCGGTGACCGCGGCGACTGCGATCGTTGTGACCTCGCCGGAGCCCGGTGGTTGAGATCACCGGCGTTCCAACAGGATGCCCCAAGGCTCCCATCCTCCTCCTAGGGTGCCGTAAGGCCGCCCGACTCCTGGGGTACACCGACGCTCCCATCCTCCTGCGTCGACGATAGCAAATGGCATCCGGTTTGGCTCTCGCCCTCTAGCTGTCGTGGTGCTCAGGGACCGCCGCCCAGACATCTGTGATCTGGTGGACATCTCAACTCACTCTCCTCCGCTGGTGGAACATAACACAATGGTGAAATCCACACCGCAAGGTAATATCATCAAATGCTAGTTTTATTTGCAGACAAGGAAAGTTTCCATCTACCTTGCACCGGGAAATTTAATTGATGAAGTATTTCTTTTTCTCTCGTCCTGCAACATATGACATGGCAAAAGAAAAGAATTGAGATTTCTGTTCCGCACAATGGAAGCATATGCACCTTGCAATTCACTCCTAGTACTTCTCCCCCTCACTGAGCTGACCAGTGAGCCATGAGTCATCAAGTGGGAATGCAGACATGCAGGATGGAACTGAATGGGAGGATGGCTAATAATTTAATCTGTTATTGGCAACATACAATTGCTACGCCATCAAAAGCTAATGAATAGTCACTAATAATTTGATCTGTTATTGGCAACATTGCTACGCCATTGCTAATGAAATAGTAGCCTACTTGTATAATGGGTTGGCTATTAGGTTGGTTGTATTAAAGATGTAATAAGTATTTCAAAATGACATATGCATATGATCTACTGATCTACATTTCTATGGCTGTTTCAACAACAATCATATTAAAAACCGCATGGGACATACTAAATAGATTAATACCAAAACGGATTAACAACATAATATGCCAATACATATCGAAACAAATTGTCTTAAGCTTGTTATGCATATAACTTATTACTTTGAAGCAATATTGCACGCATACAGCCAATTTCTGAAAGTATGTTAACCAACAAGATGTATGTCATATGAATTACAGAATCAGCAATGTCCTAGCTCATTAACATGTGCTCTAGCAAGGTTTTTAGACTCTTATTTACATAAGTATTAGAAGTTTTATGGACAAGTTTAGTGTGTCTACTAATAAAAATTAATCATCTTACTCTCTCCTTATTTCCTAACACAATACCCATGTTGATTCTCTATAATTGCTATTTCATTGTGATGAATGTGTCAATGTGTTTTCATGTAACACCATCAGTGTTACACTGTACAGTTTTTGCTAAAACACTGCATGAGCATTATACTTGTGTGTACATGTATGTAATATAGGGTATAAAGTAATATACGGAACTTGAAACATTCATTTGAAACACGAAACGCATGTTACATTTCATGTTGCGTGGTATTACTTAGGGTTCTAAATGAATTTTTATTGAACGGAAATGCCATGGAACGCATATACGAAACCTTGGTAAAGTTGTAGCATGAGCTTCGTAGGCGACGATGAAATACGTGCGGTCGAGAACGGGATTCGCTAGCTAGTGTATCGAATGGCTTGAAAATCAAATTCGACGCGAATCCAATCGTGTTTTGGTTGAAATTCCTAAGTCGAGAAATGGATCGACAAAGCAAAGTTCGGTAATTTTTGTAGAACGATCAGATTAGGTAGTGGCATGGTTTTAGGGTTTCCTCTAGTAGCCAGATATACAAGCTAGAGCGTAAAATAGGTTGTGTAGTTACTGGATCATCGAGTTGGTTTTTGTAGCAACTTTAAAATGCGTGCAAGGCACATTCCTAGTTGGTTTCGGTGTCTGGGCGCGGTCACCGCGACCCGGCCAGTGTCGCCGCTCGACCAGGCGTGCCCACGCACACCGCCGCGCCGGCCGCACTGCCGCTGCCGCGCCTGGCACGCTACCCGCTCGCACACGCGCACGTTGGGCCCAGCAAGCCTGGCTGCCCTACCTCATCCATCGCGTCCGCCTAAGCCCTCGGCTCGCCGTCGCGCCGCACTGCACCCCGGTCGCGCTGCGCGCCATCCGCCACTACCTCGCGGCTACTGCTCTCGTTGACCCTCTGGCTGCATGCGCATGGGCTTGCCTCGCCTGCCGTCGCCTTCACGTCTGCGTGTGGTGCCACGCCACATTTTCTCGTCGTGTCGCCTGGAATGTCATCGCACCGGCCGACCGAGCCGCTCCAAGGCCTACCAGCAGCGCTGGCCCCATATGGTAAATGCGCACGTCCGGAGGTTGGTTTGGGGTCCCGCAGTCGCGCCAGACTTGCCACCGCTGCTAGCGTACGGCGCCCGTCTCCAATTTAAGTGTTCGCCCATCGCCGGCCGCCTTAGGTCTGAACGGCGTCGCCCAAAGAAATTGGCCTTGCGTAGTCCACCGTTTTCCAATTAACTGAGCACCAAACTAGCTCTGGTAGTTAGCTTGCGAGTGGAATCGACCTGACGAGCTTTTGTTCGCTAGTGAGGTAATGCGGGGTGTTTTCCCCACGGCGGTCCGCCATGGCCGCCGAGGCGGGTGCTCGGCCAATGCGTCACTCGTTGCTTCGTTGTATCAATTGAGCAGCGCTTTTGCGTCCCCATGACTTGGTTTCCTCTGCCATGTAGCAGTTTCATCGGTGGAGTAGCAGGTCACCAGGAACGCCATCGTCGTGCTTGCCGTGAACCAGAACACTCCCGCGCACATGGTCAACTACCCTACCGTATCTCACGACTTTGTCCAGCTTGCCCCTCACATCGCTGGTGAGGCCCTCCTGCTCCTAGGGTTGTTGGTTGGACTGATTAGGGCCGGGGGCTTGCCGGAGCGCATGGCCGCCTCCGGCGGATGTGGTGTAGATGTCGTTCTGTGGCCAGCGAGTTGGAGTGTAGTAGCATTTAAAATAAGGTTCCTATATTGTTGCTTGTAGTCCATAGATGGAAAAGGGTAGCAGCAGAGGCATGGGGCTAGGTTATTTTGCCGACGCCGGTGTTGCCACGGCCAGACCCCGCCGCGGCGCATGGTCGCGCCTTCGTGCTTCACCAATGGCGGCATTTCGTACATTCATCCGTTGCGCTTTGCGCGTTGAGTGCCATGGTGGTGCTGGTTGGTGTCGGGGAGGCCCATGCTCGCCGACGTTTGGCCAGAGAGGCGCGGCCTCTGTTAGTTCCGGCCAGGGACTTCGTAGAACATGAATTCAAGTAGAAGCAGGGTGGTAGATGCAAACTCCGTGACTCGGTGAAATACTGCTCGAGTGAGTTTCGCAAATAGAATAGAGAACGGGGGCTCTTTCGCTAAAGAGCCAGCCGCGCACGGGCTTCGCTGTGGGCCGCGTTCACGCGCCGCTGCGTGGGCCGCGCCGAGTGCTACGTGCACGCGCGGGCGGGACGCCAGGGTGGGCCGAGCCGTTCGCTAGCGGGCCGCGCTGTGAAATCAGTTTTTCAATTTTCTAGTGAATTACAAATGTTTATTCAATATAGTTTTTAGCTAAACTTTGAGAAATTATAGTAAATTTTGTAGATGTCCAAAAATAGTGAAACCAAGTTTGTTAGGTTCACAAAAATGCCATATATCTGTTAGTGTAGTTAGTTTACAGATAGCTATGATAGTGATAGGTTCACAAATCCAAACTAGAGAGCTTAGTATTATGTAGATTAATATTGTAGGAATTTTTGTGATAAATTGGTGATAGCTTCAACTATGAAAATTTTATAGTAGGCTCACTAGATTATTATGTACTTGCTGTAAATTTTGTAACCCTATAG
>NW_027096822.1:14534-40000 GCF_019320115.1 Miscanthus floridulus | reverse complement strand
TTCCTTCGATCAACAGTCTTTAAAACGAATGACGGAAAGGCAACATCTCATGAACAGGAAGATCAAAATCAAAGGAAGTCTGCTTTTGAAAGACTAGGACCAAGTGGAAGTCATAACGGAGGAAGCCGAAGAAATCACAGTCAAAATAACCGAGTCGAGCAACCAAGAAAGGATAGAAGCAGAGCACCTACTCGGTCAGCCACACAAAACTACTCTTACCAAGACAACAGTTGGCAAGAAGGGGGCGCAGAATCAGAATATACAGAAGCCAGAACACACGATAGATTTCCCTATTTTGCAAACAGACTCGCTTCGATTTGACTACCTCACAAGTTCAAACCATCCAACCACTCCAAGTACGACGGCAAGACTGAACCAAAGCAATGGCTCAGGATTTACTCACAATCAATTGAATTAGCCGGAGGAGACGATGACATCAAAACCTTGTTCTTCCCCATGACCCTAGAAACCATGCCACTTCAATGGTTTGACAAATTAAATCCTGGATCAATCAGAAATTGGGAAGACTTACAAATAGCTTTCTGTGAAAATTTTGTGGGAATTATTACACATCCAATCATCCACGCAGAATTAAAAGGACTCAAACAGAAAGGAGGTGAAAGTCTCAGGAATTACTATCGACGATTTGGCGAACTATGAGCTCAAGTACACGACATCACACAACGAGAAGTAATCGAAGCTTTCTCTCATGGAATCATAGCTAGGTGACAATTTCAAGACTTCTGCAAAGAAAACCCAAGAAACAATGAAGAATTTAGAAGAATAGTAGAAAAGATTATTACTGCAGAAGAAAAAACAAGAGAAAGATTCCCGGAAAGGAATAATAGAGACAACCCGGACAGGCAAAATCCTTGAAACAACAGACATCAGGAGAGAAAGCGAGGTCCAGACAACATGGTAGCGATGGCTGACAAATCAAAGAAGTTTACCAAGCCCAGAAGATATGACGACATCGAGAACATACGTTGCCCTTTGCACCCCAACGGGAGGCACACCATCGGAAATTGCTACACCTTCAACGAAAGGTACACTAGAAAAGATAACAAGGGAAACAATAAAGAAGACAATCAGAAAAAAGGAGACAACCATGATGACAAGGGATTCCAAAAATCTAGAGGGACAGTAGCAGTAATCTTTGCCGGGATTCTAGACTCTAGAAGCAAACATCAAGAAAAGCTAGCGCTACGAACAATTATGGCCGCAGAACCCGCTACACCAAGATATCTCAACTGGTCAGAGTACCCAATCCAATTCTCAAGAGAAGACCAGTGGACCAGCGTAGGAAATGCAGGCCATTACCCATTGGTTCTAGATCCAACCATTGCCGGCATGACTGTCATGAAAGTACTAATTGACGGAGGAGCAGGACTCAACATCATCTTTTCAGAAACTCTAAGGAAAATGGGACTACAACTCGCCGGGATGATCACACCAACAAGCACACCTTTTTATGGCATAGTACCTGGCAAGGCAGCAATGCCACTTGGACAAATCACTCTACCGGTTTCCTTTGGGACTCCCTCGAACTACCGCACAGAGTTCATCAAATTTGAAGTCACAGATTTCGATTCCTCATATCATGCAATTCTTGGGCGCCCGGCACTAGCAAAATTCATGGCAATACCGCATTATCCGTACCTGTTGCTTAAGATGCTAGGGCCTAACAGAGTTCTTTCTCTTCAGAGCGACTTAAAGCGTGCATTTGACTGTGACGTATAGGCGATCCAAATTGCAGCAAAGGCATAGGCAAACGATGGAAGAAAAGAAATAGCCACTATCGCCGCAGAAACAAGCCAAGAATAACTAGAGATACCGGCTAAGAGACCAAGCATCCTAGCACCACCAAAAGAAGCCAACATGAAGCAAATCGACCTAGGCACCGGTGATCCCACAAAAACAGCAACCATCAGTGCCCACCTATCGGCAAAATAGGAACTCGCGCTCACCAACTTTCTTCGAGACAACAAGGACATCTTCGCTTGGAAGCCGACCAACATGCCAGGGGTCCCAAGAGAGTTGGCTGAGCACAGAATTGATATCAATGAAGGCTCCAAGCCTGTAAAGCAACGACTACGACGATTCTCTCCCGACAAGAAGGCAGCAATTAAAAAGGAAATTACAAAACTAATGGCAGCTGGATTCATCAGGGAAATTCTCCATCCGGATTGGCTAGCAAATCCAGTTCTGGTACAGAAAAAGAACACAGACGAGTGGCGCATGTGTGTTGACTACACAGATCTCAACAAACACTGCCCAAAAGATCCATTCGGGCTACCATGCATTGATCAGATAGTTGTTTCAACAGCAGGATCTGTCCTATTATCTTTTCTTGATTGCTATTCCGGGTATCACCAGATCGCATTAAAAGAACAGGACCAAAGCAAGACATCTTTCATCACTCCGTTCGGCGCCTACTGCTACAGGACCATGTCATTTGGGCTTAAGAATGTTGGAGCCACTTACCAAAGAGCCATCCAAACATGCCTCGGTGATCAGATCGGCGAAAACGTAGAAGCATATGTGGACGACGTGGTTATAAAAACAAAGAACCCGGATACACTGATTGAAGACTTAAAACAAACCTTCGAGAATCTAAAGAGGTGGAGGTGGAAATTAAACCCAAACAAGTGCGTATTTAGAGTTCCCTCAGGACAACTACTCGGATTCTTGGTTAGTCATCGCGGAATCGAAGCAAGCACCAAGCAAATTCGAGCAATAATAGAGATGGGCCCTCCTCGAAGCATCAAAGATGTACAAAAACTAACAGGCTCCATGGTGGCACTCAACTGTTTCATATCAAGACTCGGCGAAAAAGAGTTGCCTTTCTTTAAACTACTAAAGAAGATAGACAAGTTCGAGTGGATGGAAGAAGCCAATGAAGCTTTCAAGAAACTTAAAGCATACCTCACCTCCTCACCAGTCCTCACACCTCCAAAGAAAGACGAAGACATGATGATATACATTGCAGCAACTACTACTGTAGTCAGCACGGTAATAGTAGTGGAAAGGGAAGAAGAAGGACGCGTATATAAAGTACAATACCAAGTATACTATATCAGCGAAGTGCTATCAGAATAAAAAATCCGGTATCCGCATGTGCAAAAACTACTCTACGCCCTACTGATCACTTCACGCAAGCTTCGTCACTATTTTGAAAGCCACAAGATTACCGTGGTGACAGATTTCCCACTAGGAGACATCTTACACAACAAAGATGCAACAGGACGCATATCCAAGTGGGCGGTTGAACTCGGTGCTCTCAACATCGATTTCACCCCGCGGAAAGCAATTAAATCTCAAGCCCTTGCCGATTTTGTTGCCGAATGGACAGAAATTCAACAACCCGTATCAAGCGCCATCCTTGATCATTGGAAGATGTACTTTGATGGATCACTTAAGCTAGGCGGAGCTGGTGCAGGCGTCCTCCTAATTTCTCTAGACGGAAGATAACTAAAGTATGTCCTTCAGATATTATGGCAAGCCACCAACAATGAAGCAGAATACGAAGCTCTCATACACGGGCTAAGAGTGGCTATTACCCTCGGAATCAAGCGACTACTCGTATACGGCGATTCAGCAGTAGTCATCAACCAAGTCAACAAAGATTGGGATTGCACCAAAGAAAACATGGGTGCTTACTATGTGGAAATCCGAAAACTCAAAAAACACTTCCAAGGACTAGAAATTCTACATGTCTTGCGGGATTCCAACATTGCAGCAGATGTTCTTGCCAAGCTTGGATCCGACAGGGCAAAGGTCCCACCCGGCGTATTCATAGAGGAGTTATCAGCTCCTATCAAACAACCCGGTGAGACAACCACAGAACTCAGCCAAAGGTAACCAGATTCTGGTGATCAACACATCATGGACATAGGTTTTTATTGATTACATCAAAGAGAATAAGTTGCCGGCGGAAAAATAGCAAGCCACACAAGTCGTCCACAGAAGCAAGAATTACGTCCTTGTAGGAGACAAGCTATACAGAAGAGCCGCATCATCAGGAGTACTCCTAAAATGTGTCTCATTTGAAGAAGGCAAACAAATCCTAAACGAAATACACTTAGGCTGCTGTGGAAATCACGCCGCTTCAAGAACACTAGTCGGCAAAGCATTCCGCACTGGTTTCTACTGGCCAACCGCTTTGAAAGACGTAGAAGAACTCATCAGAAGATGCAAAAGTTGTCAGATGTTCGTAAGATAAGCTCATGTGCCAGCCCACAACCTCATCTACATTCCACCCGCTTGGCCTTTCTCTTGCTGGGGGCTGGATCAAGTGGGACCTCTCAAGAAAGCAAAGGGCTGTTTCGAGTACATCTTTGTAGCAATTGACAAGTTCACCAAGTGGATCAAATACAAACCACTCGCAAAATACAGCGTAGCCAAAGCGGTCGAGTTCATCCAAGATATTATGCACCGCTTCGGCATGCCCAATCGAATCATCACAGATTTGGGTTCTCCCTTCACAGCTACAGAATTCAAAAGTTGGGCATAGGATTGTGGCTTCAGTATAGATTACGCATCAGTCACACATCCAGAAGCCAACGGACAGGTAGAAAGGGCCAATGGACTCATACTAGCCGGATTAAAACCAAGATTGTATGAAGAACTAGTAGACTATGGGTCAAAATGGATCGAAGAATTACCCAAAGTTGTATGGGGGCTACGGACTCAAATAAGCAGAGCCACCGGATACTCACATTTCTTCCTGGTATATGGATCAGAAGCCGTACTACCTGCAGACCAGATCTGGACGTCACCAAGGATAGAACAATATGACGAAGGAAAAGCAGAACACACTCGAAGATTAGAACTCGACAGCACAGAAGAAGTCAGAGTAAACGCTACCCTGCAATCAGCGAAATACCTCCAAGGCCTAAGGCGCCACTACAACAAGAATACACAATCTCGATCATTACAAGTCAGAGACTTAGCACTAAGGAGAATACAAAAAACCGACGGACGCCACAAACTACTCAGTCCATGGGAAGGTCCTTTTATCATCGCAAAAGTCATCAGACCAGGCACATACAAGTTCATAACCGAAGATGGAAAAGAAGTCAACAATACATGGCACATCAGTCAGCTACGAAGATTCTACGCATAAGAACAACTCAAGGGAGAATATGTATACAAGACACAAGAGATCAACGTTCATGATCAACAAAGATACCGCAATGTATCATTGTAACACATCAATATTCATGATCAATAAAGATGATTATCTCTCAACAAACATATGTTTCATGGCTCTATCCGAGTTGTTTCTTAAACGCAAAATGGCTGAAAATACGCCTGAGCATCCCGGCCGAGAGCAAAATAGTTGAAAAGACACTTGAGCCCGCCGATGAGGGTAGCTAACAAGCTAACACCCGAAATAAAATGCAAAATGGCTGAAAATACGCCTAAGCATCCCGGCCGAGAGCAAAATAGTTGAAAAGACACTTGAGCCCGCCGATGAGGGTAGCTAACAAGCTAACACCCGAAATAAAATGCAAAATGGCTGAAAAGACGCCTGAGCATCCCGGCCGAGAGCAAAATAGTTGAAAAGACACTTGAGCCCACCGATGAGGGTAGTTAACAAGCTAACACCCAAAATAAATTGCAAAATGGCTGAAAATACGCCTAAGCATCCCAGCCGAGAGCAAAATAGCTGAAAAGACGCTTGAGCCCGCTGATGAGGGTAGCTAACAAGATAGAACCCAAAATAAAATCAAAACGACTAAAACTAAGCCTGGGCATAGACTAGAGCAATATCAAAAGCAAGACCCTCCAGCTACTTGTACCAAATAGCGAGAGGCTCGGGGGCTACACTAGAGATACCCAAGAACGCAAAGATCTACATATAACGAGTTGTTTACAACTCGACGGATCAAGAAAGGTCGTCAACACAAAGATCTACATATAACGAGTTGTTTACAGGGCACAAGAGAAGGCCAGACAAGCACTCGATAGATCGAGAAAGGTCGTCAACACGAGTTGTTTACTTAAACAGAAAAGTACTCGATAATTCATCTGAGGAACAGGCAGGGCATTCAGGCAAAGAAGACATCAACAAAAAAGACCTTCATTCAAAAAAGAATTATAATGTCATATTACAAGGCACGGGCATAAAAGTCAAATACATCAAGCCTCATCATCAGGAGAAGGGAGAACGATATTAAGATTATCTACTATCCTACTAGCTAAGTCTTCAACTTCAGGCTCCATCCTCTCAACAGCATCGATGTATTCTTGACTATCAGTTTCCTCTGCTATCTTGGACAAAGGAGCCGCTGGAGCAAGAACCCGGACTTGGGCCAGAACATTCTTGGTACACAGTTGAGCGCGTCTCTTCACAAATTCTTGGAAACAAGTCGGAATTCGAGGAATCAACTGAGCCCAAGATTGCCCGTCATCCGCTAGAGTTCAAAGAACGTCGGCTACTGAACGAAAGGATTTCCACAAAGCCTTCCAGTTTTTAGTAGCTATCGCCAACCTGCCAGACAAGTCTTCAATGGTTTTTTGGGCCTGCATAAGATCTCTATCAACTCCACGCCTAATCAACTTAGCAAGCGCAAGTTCCTCTTCAGCATGAGTAATTACCTCCTCAGCTTTGTTGTGACTTGTACGAACAAGAGTCTTCATTTCTTCAACGCCCTCCGAGAGCTTCTGCTTTTCAACCCGGAGAGCTGAACGAAGCAGCAGACAACAAGTCAGCAGAAAGGAAAGTTTGAATACAAAAAGAAACAAAAATAACCCTCAATACCATTGCACTCCTTCTTCACAGCCTCCAAGTCCTTCATGGCCTCCGAGTTCTTTCGAACCTCCTGAAGAGCAGCATCCCTTTGCTTCTCGATTTCAACAGCCCAGGCACAAAGAGATTTTTCTTCATCCTGATGCGTTTGACGCTCAGCCGGAGCCCCGAAAGAAGCCAGGGCTAGAGCCGTGGAAGAACTCGGCACCAGAGGTGCGGAAGAGCTCGGTACCAAAGCCACCAAAGAACTCAACACCGGAGCTTCAGAAGAAGCCGGCACGGGAGCCTCAGAAGAACCCATACCCGACGCCCGGTTACTTCAAAAAGATCAAGACTAAAAGTCAAGACAAAGAGGAGAAATTCAATGGAAGGGGAATATGAAAACAACTCACCGCCGCATGATGAGGGGTACTTCATCATCCTCTTCCCCCTCGGTCTCAACCAAGGCCACCAGAGCACCCGCTGAAAAAAGAATAAAAGTACTCGGTTCAAGATAAAAACAAGAAAACAAAGGGACAGAGAGTATAAAATATGCTCACCTAAGAGCATGCTAGCTACAACTAGAGTACCTGGAAGAGTACTTGGCTTGCGAGACTTCTTGGAAGCAGGCAGGTCAGATGAAGACCCATCCATTCGTCCCCTATTTGAGACACTATGAGGACCGCGGGGGACTAGATGAGGAACATATTCTTCATATACATCAACAAATCCGGAAGAAACTCTAGGAAGTGCTGTGGAGATTGGGAACTTACTGGTTGCGGAAGCTCCAGCAAGTTTCTCCCCAGTTTTCGTCACGGCAGGGAGAACATCAAGAGGGATCGGGTCAACAAAGTTGCGCCCAAACTCCTACGAAAAAGAATAAAACAACAAGATAGGAAAAGTTAAACAAAAATGGATACAGCAAGAATACATAAAGTACCCAAACAAAGAGAAAAACAACTTACAGCTAGAGGCGGGTTGTTGGCAGAGAACTCGGAGATAGTAAGCGGGACAACGCTTGCTCCTTTCAGCATCTTCTGGAGACGCTCGAGTACCTCCTCATTGGTCAGCTCAAGAGCCGGGACCATGAGTGAAGGATCCTCAGCCCCAGAGTACTCGAAGCCAAGGTGCTCCCGCTCCTTCAAAGGCTGAACTCGACGACGAAGAAAACTCGAGACAATACCAAAACCGGTTAAACCCTGCTGTTTCAGCATACTAATCCTATCAAGAAATGGTTGGATTGCCTGGACCTCAGCGGGCGACACAGGGTTCTTATCCCATCGGTCATTAACCATGGGACCAGATCCAGAGTGGACAGCAAGGGAAGGGATCAGATTGGCGGCATAAAACCAGTCGGCATGCCAATCTCTTACAGAATCGACCAGGTCATAGTCAAAGAACTTGCTCTTAAGACCCTGGCGAAATTGAATCCCACAACCACCAAGAACACTGGTTTCTTCACGGTGGGGTTGGGGTTTCAGGCGAAAGAAGTAACGAAATAGAGAAAGAGAAGGGGGAATTCCAAGGAAAGCTTCGCAAAGATGAACAAAGACAGAAAGGTGAAGAACTGCATTAGGAGCAAGATGGTTCAAGCAAATCCCAAAATAGCTGAGAAATTGATGAAGAAAAGCAGAGGCGGGAAGGCAAAGTCCAGCGCGAATGAAAAGACAAAAAGAACGATCTCACCAGGACCTAGAGCAGGGACCCGATGCTCGCCTGGAACTCTCCATTCAGCAAAAGCCTTGCTCTGGATCAAGCCGTCGCGGACAAGCTCGTGGAGCTGCTCTTCGGTGGTTGTCGCAGTCAGCCAAGACTTCTGGGCGGCCCTCATGGCAACAAACTCCTAATTCTCGATCACGGAGAGTGATGACTCCTCGTCCACGAAAGAAGACTGGGACTTACTTGCGGTTTTCTTCTTACCCATGAACTAACGAAGGCAAAAAGCAATTAGGGGAAAAGAAAGCCTGGACAGCGGCGCTAAAGACGGCAGCGGCAATGGCGATGGCGGATGACTGAGAGCTAGGGTTTGAAGGCAAGAGAAAGGCAGTAAAGAAAAAAAGATGAAGGGTCTTTAAATAGATTTTACAGCGTTAAAAACAGCCCACCAGGCCCGTTAAAGCACCATGTGAGAACGCAATGGTCCATTTACTGACATAGCTAAAATGATGGAGGGCACAAATCCACACAACGGTACAATTCAACTGGCAGATTTCAGACTTATCCATCCAGCACTACTACGGAGTAGTCAGATAACTGCAAGAACAACCCGTCAACAAAGAAGAAAAGAAGGGCAACTTCACAAGAAACATAAGAACTCGGTTCTTACGGAAAGAACTCGGGAATATCATGAACAACCGGAACTACAGCAGAAAAGTAAATAACAACTTAGAAGACAAGATTCTTTCCATTACAAGCGACTTCAAAAATAGAAGATTACAAATCTTACAAGACCCAACATACTCGGTACCACGAAAAGCAAAGTAGCAAAGAAGAACACGGACATGGCTGGGCTCTGCAACGACTACGTGTCCCAAATTGCTACTCAGAAGGACAAATCGCCATCGGCTACACTGTTTTCTTCAAAGGACGGACGCAGTGCATCCAAGGCGGAAATCAGCAGCACGGCAGGACAACATGGAGCAGAGAAGGCCGGCAGGCATCTGTCTACCCAAGACCGATGTGATGCTAGATACGGTGTTGATCTGCGCCGGACAGTCTCAAGACAGGCGACGAGGATCAACCTAGAACTGCTAGATGAAGGAACGAAGTCCACATCACAAGACTTCCTCCAACTACCGCACGTACTTCCTTGTACATTGCTGCCACAGGATTAGCCTACCTCTAATCCCTATCACAAGACTTCCTCCAGCTACAACAAGACACACAGGAACTACGAAACACGCCCAGGGGCTGCTCTACTTCACAAACTACCATGTTAGCGATCACAAAGGTTTCAACAGAATGTTCAATGGATGAAAGCAAGCACTCTAGGAGGGTATTTATAGATCAAAGGAGCGGTCCACATGGACTAGGAGTACCAACAAAATAAGCCTAACAAAGGACACAGTGAAAAGACAGGACTCAATAATGGGAGACTCAGGCGAGAGGGAACAGTACTCGAAGACGGGCATATTCGGAAGAATATACCGACATAGTACAACCCGTGAACAAAAGGCATTCACACTCAACCACCACCATACAACTACATCTGACAATAGCAGACTATCAGAGAATATGCCAAAACCCTGCTTCCGAGTTCTTCCTGAACAAAACAACCCGGATATATGCTTGGGGGCTGCAAAAGGAGAGGTATACAGTTCTATCAAACAACTTAGATTCAAGACCCTCCAACTTTTTGTTCCAAATAGCAAGAGGCTCGGGGGCTACACTCAGTGAGTGCACTTTTTTCTCCAAAAAAGCGCACACCACTCAGAATGCTTATTCAAGACAGACGACGTCAGGGCCACAAGACAAAAAGAACCCGAACACAGCTAAATCAGAGCCCCTTTTTCAACAGAGAAGTCAGGAAGCATTTCGACGAAGAATCAGGAAGGTTACAAGAAAAGACCCTCAAGCTCCTTGTGCCAAATAGCAAGAGGCTCGGGGGCTACATCCATATGGGAGTACTTTTTTCAAAAAGGTACACACCACGTAAAGATCTCACAAAGCGCTACACGGTTTTGATCAAGAAAGCACTCGGACGACGCTTGTTCCTGCTCAACAAGACTTGAAGGAACAAGACGAGGCTTCCAGAACTCAACCATGAAGTGCTCGGAGGCTTGTCAGTGTGGGACCCATGGGATACCCTGCAAGGGAGGAAGAAGACCTAGTCTAACTAGGATTCTTCCCCTGTAATCTTAGTAGCAGTATTACTCTGTAATCCTACTAGGAATTCTCATTGTAAACCGACTAGGACTCTGACCTCCTGACTATATAAAGGAGGGCAGGGCTCCTTAGACGGGGGTGGAAGAGAACAATTGTACGACACAACGCTTCATAATCAATCCAACGCAAAGGTAAACACCGACTGGACGTAGGGCTATTACTCGATCTGCGATCGAGGGCCTGAACCAGGATAAATCAACTGTCTCTTGCGTTAACCATCGAGTTCTGCATACACTGAAGCCCGAACATACTGCCCCGGGTACCCCCGTGGCAGGCTATCGGTGGTCAAACATCGACAAAGATGGGGGGAATGATGCCATTGGAGGGCTAGGTCACTAGGCTCCTTCACAGTTGGTGGGCACACGGCTCCCAACTCTAGGTCTGGGAGCATTCGAGCATCGGCTTGGCGTCTCGCTTGCTGGCTCATCGCCAGGCGTTCCTCCTCTGGCTCTATCAGAAGCGACGTCGGGGCGGTTTCTGGTAGGCTCCTCTTCCTCGGATGTTAGACGAAGCTCCATGAGGTGGTTGTCCCCGAGGCCTCTTTCGATAGTCCTCTAATGCTCATGGCACAACTTTGAAGGTTAGAGACACCTTGTACCGGTCTTTCCACTTCATGAGATGCCCATCGCGAGCGGGAGGGGATCCAACGATTATTGCAACCTTGGGTCCATCTAGTCGTGAGATGCGCTAGACTAGATGCCTTCGTTTGCGGCTTTAGAAGCCGATGGTCCTAGTGTTTAGGATAGTGTTGTAATCGGCAAACGCGTTAGCCCTGGGGGCTATGATGCATGCGTTGCTTTTCCAATTTCCCTTTTATAATCACCAATATCAGTTGTTTGACTGGCTTATTTCAATGATACTTGGCGTAAAGGGTTTTTGCCCGAGCTGGTCAATCTCTACATTGCCGATTCTCATGAATCTTTCTGTCTGGCTAGGCTCGCCGTTGAGCCATTAGCGGGCTATGGGGATTTGTGCTCGCATGTCACGGTGCGCTCCTCCATAATTAGGAGAGGTGACGCGTTTGTCCTTCCCCACTGGGTTTCCCTCTGAGGGAGCGGTTATTGCAGACCAAGATGAAGTGGCCCTAGTAGGCCGTTTGGGTGTGCGCCAAGGCACTCAGCGTTCCCAAGCGGGTCGTGATTCTTGGGGACATAAGGAGTTATTAACGGTTTCATCTGACCAGATGGTGCGCCTGTCGTGGTCGTTCGAGCGAGCGCGAGTGTTCCGCAAGTGGGCCGCTTCCGTTGATTCAGCCTTCAATGAGCTCGTCACTTGGGATCCTCTCCCTTCACCTTGTGATCTTGGGCGCGAGTCCTAGTCCAGGGTTCGGCCCTTAGGGTTGAACATTGCGCATTCTGACGCAGCGATCAAGGTGTCGGGGAATAGCTCGGAGGGGCTTGAAGCTAGTCCCTTGTTTGGCGATATGTGATGTTTGGGATCTTCGTGCATAGCGCACAGTCATCATATTTGCTTGTCATGTTATCTCTATTTCGCTTACTTTTTGTCCAAAGTGGAATGTGATTTATCCCCATAGCCCTGTGCTTGTGGATGTGTTGTTTTTAACCTAGGGGCTGGCCCATAGGGCTAAAATGTGCGTGATCCGTAGGGGCCGCAGAGCGGCGAGGGATGATCATAGATCCGGTTCGATGCGAGAAGGAAGCGAGAGGTCAATGTGAGTCCTCTTTCCCTTTGCACCCTTGGTCATGAATGAACGAGTTTCTCGTTTCCTCTCAAGCTCGTGCGTAGGTGCCTGGCCTTGCCTAGGAGCTGGTCCGTTGGGTCGGCCTGGGCAACCTAAATGAGAGGTGGAAACACGGGTCGGCGGCTCGCCGTGGCATTGGGAGCGGTTGAGAGGCGCTCAGGAAAGGGTCGCTGGGACGGTGACAAGCAGTGCTACGTCGTGAAACACGTAGATGCTCCTTCACGTGGGGCCCCTATGAGTGAATCGTGTTCGGCTGCTTGCGCGGGTTGGATCGGGTCACTTCAAGAACTCAGGCAGCTTTAAGATGAGGCGTGCGGGCACACTTTTCCATGGCTCATCCCATGGATTGGTCACATTATTCTAGGGCTAATGGTGAGCCTACATGTGCACATGGATGTGTTTGGGTAGAGTGGACAAAATCAGAGGTAACGTCACAGACCACTGTATCGAGAGCCGTTGATGAGAGGGTCGCTGTACCTCGGGGTGGGTCGAGCCCCCGAGCGTCGGCTCAAGGTGGACTTGTTTGCTCGAGGCGTAGCGAGCCCCTGAGTGCCTGCTTGTGTTAGATTTGTTGTAGTCCTTGGACTGTGAGCTAATGGAGACACTTCTTCATCGCTTTGGGAGGTCGTAGCTGGCGTGGATCGCCCTCTCGGGCAGCCTTGGGCTGATCCTTGCTGACTCAATGCCCTCGAGGAGCCTGCGTGCCAACGAGGGTGGCTTCTTTGCTCCTGACATGCAGTGGCTCTTGGCCGAGAGAGCTCGCGCGTTCTGGCGCTTGAGTCTTCTTGGCATGACAGTGTCGTTGTCGCCGCGCCTCTGCTTTTGGGTGTAGTTGCCGCATTTGACATAGAACTGTCGAGGCATGTCGCTGTGGGAGCTGGCTCCGAGCGCAACTCGGTTTGATCTACTCGTTGTGGCACACGGTGCGCTCAGGGAGCCCGCTTCCTCAGACGTACGTGCATCTGAGCGATGGCTGATAGTTCACCGAAGTGTGTCGCGCAGCTTTCTTGTTATGCAGGGTCGGACCCTGGTTCTGAGTTTGATCTTGCATGGTGCGGTGCCGCCTAGCGGCTAGATTACCAACGACGATGTCGCATGGTAGCTGGTAGCCTTGTTGTTCATGCATGCCCTGAGTCATTGCGCTTCGCTGTCGGGGGCGCTGTCTGGGGCGTGTTTCTACCGTTAGGTCCAGTTTTGCCGCGTGACGAGCCTATACCGGGTAAGAGCTGGTGACAGGCATTGCCCTATCGGTTCGGGCAATCTCGTTGTTCCCTATAGGGATGTGGCCACCGCGGGCCATTCCCTGGGCGAGGTCGCCATGAGCCATGGCCATCTTGCTTCTTGGGTGGAAGGCTTGGCCATGGCCCATGATGAGATAGGGCTCTGGGCCCGCTAGGTAGGTGAACTCTAGGATGCAGCCCCCGTGGACAGTTTTGAGAGTGCGCCCGCCATAGGCCGTGGGACCTAGATTCCCAAGGTGGAGGTCTAGGTCATGGCCGAGGGCGGACACGGGCGCCGGCCCTTTGGTGTGGTTAACCGTGTGGTTCCCTAGAAGGATGTGGCCGGTCGAGGCCATTCCCCAGGTGAGTTCATCATGAGCCATGGTCCTTTGGTTTCTCAGACGGTAAGCTTGGCCACGGCTTGTGACGAGCGAGGGTACTGGCCCCTCTGGGTAGATGAACTTCGGGATGTAGCCCCCGAGGGCAGTTTCGAGAGTGTGTCCACCGCGGGCCATGGAACTCAGATTTCCAAGGTGGAGGTCTGGACTGTGGCTGATGGTGGACGCGAGCGCTGGCCCGTTGGTGCCGATAAACCCGTGGTTTTTACAGTGGATGTGACCACCACAGGCCATTCCACCAGACAGTCCACCGGCGGTACGAGGAGCCATCGCTTACTTCCTTAATCAAACAAGAGTGCGCGACTGTCCCCTACCTGGCGCGCCAACTGTCGGTGTTTCATAAACCCGACAAGTAAATTTATACGATTGCCGCGCTGCTCTAGGAAGATAATGGTAGCATCCAAAAGACATGAGGATTTATACTAGTTCAGGCCAGAGCCTTACGTTCTTAGAGATGATCGAGTGCATGTTCCTTGCTTGAATGCTCTGAAGTTCTTACAATGGGTGTGAAAGAATGGTGAAAGAGGTGGTAGAACCTATGCTAGATGAGGGGCAGCCTGAAGGGAAGCTCCAGGAGCCCTACTGCTATGGTGAAATGGATGGAATGGTAGAGGATGAAGAATGTGAAGAAGATGGCTCGAGATGGGTGCCCTGGCTGCACTTATATAGAGTTCAGGGCCAAGGCTTGATACAAAGAGAAGGTTCCCCCGACCAGAAGGTCGTGAGCCTGAGGGAGGTCCTGGCTAACTTGGCTTGCAAGCTACGCCGTCTTCTGGTGTTTGTCCGGGCGTGGCTATCGTCATGGTCTTGTGGCCATGTTGTGGTAGAGCGCGACGTGGTGCTACTGTGCCGACCGTGGCAGGCACTGTAGGCACGTTGGTGGTTCATCAGTCGTCCTATGCAACGGGGTATTCGTCATGGTCTTCGCCGTCGTCTCCAAGTTCCCAGGGGCGTCATACCCATAGTAGGTAGCCACCCTGGGTCGTCGTTCGTCTGGTCTCTTCATGGGGCAGAGGGCCACGACCCCGATTGTTGGGGTCGAGCCACTCCGCCGGTCAGGAAGGTCTCTAGGTCGAGACCCTTGTCATGGATCCCATCCCGTAGTGGGTGGGATCGTACGCGCGTCCTGTTGGTCCGTATTCGGATGATGGGTTTCGTACTCGTTGCCACCATTGTGCGGTGTTGTCTCGTTGTTACGGCGTGGCACAGGCATGGCGTCTGACCGGACCAAGGTGACTGTTGTCCCCTCGGTCCTTGTGAGGTCAGTGCAGCGTGCCTGCTCTTGTCAGAGTAGAGATACTGAGCCGTGCTCGATCCCTCCCCGTCCTGCCCTATGGGTCGCGACGGGGGGGGGGGGGTGTCGCGCGTCTTCCGTGTGGCTAAGGCAAGAGAAGGGGTTGTGGCCGACCCTGGCCTAGGCGTTGTTTTGGCGTGCTTGTCCTAGCTGGGCCTCGGTCATTCGGGCCATTGTTAACTGATGAGTTGCGGACCGTGTGGCCTGCCAACTAATCGGCACCTTGAGACACCCCGGGGTCATAACCCCGACAGTCCCCCTTCCCTTCGCAAAAAAATGATGGGATGGAGGGAGTAATAAAAATCAGATACTCTTCCTTCCTAAGGTAAAGAAAATGATACATGTAATCCACAGTTAATCATGGGAATTGTGTTTACTATATTTTGAGTCTGGTGGTTAGGTTCACGATAGGCATTAATGAAAGTTGATTGGAGCCTAGAGGCATTAATGAATGAGTATCGTGAGTTAATTCACCTAAAACCCCTTATGATTTGGGACAAATTGTAAGTACTTTGATGCCTTATATTTCATAATAGAGGGAATAAGTAGGTATAATTACAATCTACAAGACAACTTGCAGCTAGTATCTAGTTATGTGAAGCGATTTTTTTCACTAAACCATATTACAGAATATAACCAAGGTAGCGTGGATCCACAAGAATTGATGAATTTAATTTCAAGTCCTTGTCTAATGAAAATAAGAAAATATGTCAAAGACTAAAAATATTAGAAATTGTGTGTATGAAAATAGTACTGATTTGTAGGAACATGTCTCTTTTTGCAATCTTTTCCAACCTTCTGTTGATTTTACTTTAAATTCTTCTCCCATTTGTCTACAGGAACTAATTCCTTTCCGTCCATTTCTATTCCTTCTTTCATGTATCTTTGGAAATCAGTCCAGTGTTTCTGTATCTATAGCTATAGTTATTCTTTGGAACTCTACCCAACCCAAAATAATCATATGTAGTCTGACATGGTTAAGAAAACAATTCGGAGCAAAAATAGTACAACTTTCTTTTTGCCAAGCACAGTACCGATGCCGACACTTGTATGCGTTCATGCACACACACACAAAACATATGAACGTGCACAAACACATCCTACTACATGAGCATATATGAGAGACTAAAAAGTCAACAGTCACCATATAGTGTCGATAGACATGTCGCCTTCCATTGATTGACGAATCGAAACCCTGAATATAAAGGTCGTTAACTTTTTTTTTCTCAAGAAACGTAGTTTTTTAGTAATTTAACACTCGGTTAGATTAATTTAACTGCATTTATCAAATTGCTCTCTAGCCGAGAAAACCAGAAACATGTGGCTAATTTATTTTCTAGGCATACGTTGTGTCTAGATACATAGTAAAAATTATGTACTCAGAAAAACTAAAACGACTTATATATAATTTGAAATGGATAGAGTATCATATTCATCCTACCTATACATGAAATGAGAAAAAAATCAAAACGAATTACTACTGCTACAACTATCCCATAATTGGTGCCACCACGTCACCTCAGGGAGCACACAAAGCAAAGCATTCCCTTTCCTTTTCCATTCAAAGTAGTGAACGTAATTTAGCCAACCCCTGTAACCTTTTTTCCCCCAACTTTTGACTTGTTGAGACAAAATTTGTCGGCCAGCCGTAGAGAGGCCGGTGTGAGCGCCGGAGAAGCAAGCGTTTGCGTGGAATATTGGAACGGCGAGCTGAAAGAACAAGCAGTGGCTCCACCTGGAACCCCTTTACCCAACACCCTCATCCTCCTTGTTGGCCATTTTTTCGCCATGCGCGGCCTCATGTCGGATTCTTCCATAATCAGGTAGTTCAAAGTTAGTGACAATGCAAGAATATTGGACTCGGTTCCAATTGGAGTAGTGTCTCAAGAATTGGCAAAAGCTAGCATGATGCGTCGTGTAAGAACAAGCTGTTACGTCTTTCTTAGCGTAATGCATGACGTGTTGTGTGCTTCGTAGAACGAATCGGAAGATTATAAACATCATTTCCTTAGCTAGAAACTGTTGCACATCAGTGCCATCCATATATATATGCCCTTGAGAGCTGAGCAGAGCTATGTCTGGAAAGTCTGGATCCACTGTTGCGGCAGCTAGGCACCGGAATTCCAAGATCGATAATGAGCCTTTAAGCAAGAAGACGGGCTCTCTTAAGCATATGCCAAACACGATTAGCACACGCCCCACTACTTGACGACAGAAACATGGGCATGCGAGTAGGTTATGTATATATGCTCAACAAGAGTATCCTAACAACTGTTTGGTATGTAAGCAAAGTTGGCCGCTTTTTGGACTTGAAAATTCCAATTGAAAAGAAAAAACCAAAACAGCATGGCGTGTCCTATTCTATTGCACGGAGAATTGTTGAGGGAATCTGCTCCCCTTTAAAATTCCTCATCACTTGATGACGAACTAAAGCCAGAGCCAGAGCCAGAGCCCGAGCAGCACACACTACTCTATCTATTATCCAAAGGGAAGAATAGATGATGACTCCGTACAGGGGAAATCCCCAAATCGCGTTCAGGAGATCGCAAATCCATCTGTCTGAATGGCCCTTTCGAAAACAGTTGGGCGAGCGAGATCGCTTGAATCTCCATCCACTAATACATGTTCATTATGCAGTTGATGATCAATTATGTTGATCAATCTTTTCTCTCCCAATATTATATTCATGTGAAATCAAGTGTCGATCATAGTGCTTGCAAGATTGTGGAGCTCATCAACTGATGCACAACGGAACCACACATGTAGGGCAGGTGATGGATTTGGAATTTTATACTTGTGCACGAGCAAGCATGATTCCCAACAATTTGTTTAGTTATTGTGCCTACAGGTGCTGCAGACCGCAGTGCAGATGGTGGTTGCGAAGCTCAATCCAAACAGCCTCTACGGACGCAAACACAGACAAGAATAGACACGTACTAAATCCATGAAATACAGATGGTCGTAGTACTGACGCGACCTGCCGGTGAGCATAGGATCGTCGTCGAGCCTAGGCTCCGCGCCTCCGCCATGCATTATTGGTAGCATCCTGTGTTAGGTTAGGTGCCTAGCTAACTTTGACAGTACAATTCATAGGGTAGGGGATAGCTTACCGGTTAACCATATGGGCAAGTCATTCTGAAATTAGGCAGGAGGGCATAAAGTTTTCAAAAATTAGCACTGCTAGTGATTGATTAGCAATTCGGGGTCAGTTTCTTGCATGCATGCCCAACAAGCCACTCAGTTGGCAGAGTTGAAACTGGCCTAACCAAAGTGCTGCATTTTGACCACGGGGTGCTGCCGTTGTGCCACTATTAATTAGCTAGCGTGAGCAACTCGAGTAGCTTGACTAAAATTAGTAGCCAAATTCTATAGTTTACCCATTTTATAAAATACAAAACTCCTAAAAAAAGAAGATGTCTACAACAGCCTTGCTATTTCTCATCTTCAGATAATTAGCGCCCCGTAGTTGGCTTTATATGGCCACCTAAAATCGAGGGATAATCAACTTTCTATTTTACAAAGCCAGATAACACATCTATTGGAGCCTATTTTTTGCTATATAAATTGTAAAATAGCCTCCAAAACAAGAATAGCAGACACTAGTAGAGAAATGGGTTGTAATCCCGGTTGGGAACTGGCTTTAGTCCCGGTTTCCCAACCGGGACTATGAATCCGGGACTAAAGGTCCTGGCCTTTAGTCCCGGGTCACATAACCGGGACTAAAGGTCCATCCTCAAAAGAAAAATAAACGAAATTGTAGGAAGACCTCTCTTGCGATGTGTGAGATTCGAACCCAGGACCTCTTTCCTCACGCATAAACTCCTTACCAATTCAGCTGTACACCACATGTGACAGGGTCCTGGACACTCTCCTTTTGAATTGACATGTGGGGTACCTTTAGTCCTGGGTGGGAGACCTTTAATCCGGGTTGGTGACACCAACCGGGACTAAAGGTCGACCTTTAGTCCGGGTTGGTAACACCAATCGGGACTAAAGATGGCCTGATGCGAAAGCGTCCCAGGACAGGGGCCTTTAGTCCCTGTTGGTAGCTCCAACCGGGACTAATTCTTCCTTAATCCGGGTTGGTGACACCAACCGGGACTAAAAGGTCACTCTTTAGTCCCGGTTGGTATTACCAACCGGGACTAAAAATTGAAGGACCTTTAGTCCGGGTTGGTAACACCAATCGGGACTAAAGGTGGCCTGCTGCGAAAGCGTGCCAGGACAGGGGCCTTTAGTCTCTGTTGGTAGCTCCAACCGGAACTAATTCTTCCTTTACTCCCGGACGCAAAAAATACCGAGACTAAAGCCCAAAATCGAAGCGGATGAAAGGTCATTTCTCTACTAGTGTGAGTTGTTGGAGTTGCTATGGACATGATGCACGCATGTGTACCTTTGTGTGCCTTTCGGGTGCCGACCGTGGTGATCCGGTGTTGCAGATCACAACAATGTCAAAATGTTGAACATGGATACTAGATCTAGCATATCTAATGCCACTAGGAATCCTCTGCATGGTGAAGGGTAGGCCTTTTATCGTCCCTGGACCATGCATGCATATATGACCATCCAGATAAATCGTCAATGCGTCCCTGGTGATCTAGCTACGGACCAAAATTCTATATAGCTTACTACAATACTCGTGTTCTCATTACATTTTTTAAGGAAAAGAGAGCTTTATTAATCACTTAGCAACAGTAATACATACCCGAGCAACAATTTGCTGATGAACATACAAGTGAATCGAAACGCAAACTACTTAATTAAGTGTCATGTTAGTTTCGCCAATCGAGCCAGTTCATGAGCAACACAATTTTGCTATTTTTCGCGTGGATGACATTCCACTAATGCAACGCATCACTCGCTTCCACTTCCATTGTGGTAGGAACTTCCTTGGAATGGCCCAATCTTAACGACATCAGATTGAAGAACCAAAGTTAACTTACTGTGAACAGCGAGATAACTAGCTTTCTACTTGTCAAAGTTGGATGCGACCAGGCGGCAGGGAGAGAGGCACCGAAACCTTGAGTACTTCAATTCTATCTCCGAATGATCGCAGGACCATAATCCAGGACTAACCCACACAAAAGGCCCTGAAGCCTAGAGCACAAATTATGGGACCCCAGAGGGATCTCTTCATCATGAGTCCAAAAAGGACAAGGAAGAACAGAGGTGTGAGTCAGTAGCTCGGCTACAAAATTATAGTTTATCAAATGATCAAAAAGTTCCTAATTGCTTAGGTACAAAGGATATTTATACTACAAATAACCCTCCTAGTTGGGTGTGAAAAGGGTTTTAGAGTTTCTGAAGATAGGGTGAAAGATCTCCACGAGATAATTCCCGTAGAGGTCTCGCATTACCGTTAGCCTTCTAAGCAGTCTCCACTAATCTTAGCATAACTCCTTAGGCAAATCTCAATGGGGGTTTTGTGCCCTAGTTTCTAAAACTCCCAAATGTTTGGAAATAGTGTGGACTAGTTTCATCCTCCCCATGAAGCTCATTTCATCCCATGTCATCATATTTGCTAAGTTGGTAGCTTAATTTAATGTCCATGAAACTCCCACTGAGAATGACCTTATTGTTAGCTACAAATGACATGGGACTTGTTGCATTAGAAAATAAACTTGATATGCTTTCCATCAATTACTTATAGACCCACAGAGCCTTCAAAAAATCATGAGTTATGGTTGCTTCTTTTTTATTCTATGTCAGTTGGGTGGTCCGATCGTCCAATCCTAGCATGTTGTAGCAGTCCAATCATCTGAACCAATTGGACTAGTCCAATTATAGCATTGTATTTGATCCTCATGCGATGTATCTTCCACCCATTCATGTGTTACCTATATAGGACATTTAGATAGTATAACATCGTCAAACATGTTGAAATCAAAATCAACTAGTGGCCCTTGATTTTACTGGTTCTTATATTTTCTTGGCTCGACTTCTTATAAGTGGCCCTTGATTTTATCTTTTATGCTTGATGGTGAGTGGTTAACATGTGATGAAACATACTGTGACGGGATGTCCTCATCATAGTGCCTCCTCCACAATGAAGTGTAGCTTTGACCTGTGCCCATCCATGTGCTCGAGGAAATGAACGACAAAGATATAGTCTTATTCGAGAATGCATTTTTTACGGCACCACTATGCAGCCAAACACAATCCTTCCTTGCACGCCTTCATTGATCTATCCTGCATTCCAGATATTGCTCCAAGATGTCAAATGAACCTTCCCATCTTCATCTAGAAAAATGATGCCCAACCCTGTCTCATCGGAGGTCTCACATAAGGCTCCATCGACATTGATCTAGAGCCAATCCGCTTGCGATGCCTTCCTGCAGTGCTTCTCATCTAATCCGTCTTTTCGCTAGCCAAAAATCAAAGAAGTATATATATGTTGCTTCCCCTAATTTCCTTCATGTACTCCATGTTTTGGATGAAGAGCACAGTTTCATCTACTACCTCTGGAGGAAGTTAAATGAACCTGCAAAAGATAGTTTTTCAGCATCATGAGTTCTGTTATTTCATACTCCCTCCCTTCCAAATTGTAATTCATTCTAGCTTTTCTAGGTACATATATAGCTTTTGCTATGAACCTAAATATACGTCATATCTATATACAGTGTAAAAAGCTATGTATCTAGAAAAGTCAGAACGACTAACAATTTGGAATGGAGGGAGTGCATGCTATGTCCTCCACAACATCAATAAAATAGAGAGTTGCATTACTTTTTCATGTCCTAGCAAATCAATTTAATCTCATTGCTTCCTTGAGGACTTGAATAGGGGACAACACACAAGTGCATGCATCACTAATTCTTCTTTAGCTCCTCATATTTTGCATGTATCTATGACCTCAATTGTTCTATTGTTCTTGTTATCCTATGTTGTCGAGCCATTGTGCATTTCCATCCAAATATTAGTATCTTATGAGGCACATGTGCCTTCCTGAATTAAGTCCACAAAGGCCTAACATTTTTAGCCGACAACCAAGATTATTGTCGATGTCCACTCTCTTCCTCCTTCAACTTCTTTGCCAATTTTTATGCACTTTGGATAATGTACATACCGCTTGTTGACACTAAAATGTGCCATCCACAGGTACATCATGTCAAAGTCACACAAGCACCTCACATGAAACCCACATAGGTGCACCTTGCAACACCATCTATGGAAACAATATCACCTGGTTTTAGAAACCTGATCACCTAGTTTCATCATAATAGGCCAACAAACACTATCTTGGGAGGGACCCTGTCAGGGTAAGCATACCTGGGGTTGCTCTAGCATCAGCAAGCCAGCTAGGGCACCTTCTCATGCCTTCCATGAGTATCTAGAGATTACCTAAATCTTATAGGTTGTGATCAGTTATTGAACTCATATAGTTGTGTTCCTCATAAGATGTTCTATAACACAACATATCTTCTTAAATAAGTCACTCGGATGACATGAATGTTTAAACAAATCTGCCATGTAGCATAGGAGAGAACTGCATCTCAAATGACATTGACCCTATTAAGCGTCTGTCCTCCCAAACCACTATCATGTTATCACATAGGATAGGTTGCCACTATGATATAGCTTTTTCACGTGGGTCTTAATCCTATGTCACTAGATGGACCATCTACCACATTATGTGACAAACCCTTAGTAACATAGTTAGCTAGAGTTTTAGTTGTCTAGACGTCCAATGCTATTACTCTAGAGTTTTTTTTAGCTTTTTGACAGACTTTAACCGCCTCCTTAGAACTATTCACCTTGACATTCACAGTTTGACTCTCAACCACCTGTAAATCTGTAAGGAGTCCACAAAGCTACTTGGTCTCACAATGGTAGTGCCTAATGTTATGAGTTCATCTTCCATTCTTGACATTGTAAAGATGGTTTGCTTTTAAGACTTCTAGGAAACAACACCACCCCCAAGTGTAAGCACATATCCACATGTGTTTTTTTATATCATCAACATCATATATTCGGTTTGACTCACTATAGCCCTACAGTACCATTGTACCCAGCACAGTGAATCCCATAGCACACAATACATTTTAGATAATGCATTACTATCCTAAGAGCACACCAATGATAATATCATAGACTTGAAACAAATTGGCTTAGTTTGCTCATATCAAATGAGATGTTAGGCCTCGTGGTGCTAGCCAAATCCATAAGTGATTCAATGATCTAGGAGTATCTCAATTGGTCCCTTGTTATTCTTTGTTTTTTTCTTAGTAATACACTACGGTCATAAGGTGCTAGAGTAGGCTTGCGATCATTATATCCAAAAGTGACTCAACACCTTTTCTACATAGTAGGACTGAAAGAGTGTGACCCCACCATCACCTCATCTTAGTAGCTTAAGGTTAAGAATAACATCCGACACTCCCAAATCTTTTGTCTCAAAGTTTTTGGACAAGAAGTCGTTTACCTCCTTAATCACATTAAGGTTGATTCCTAAGATTAGTATGGAATCTACATATAAAGAAAGATCATTCTCCCCCCCAACATAACCATAGTACACACATATATTAGCTTCATTCATAACAAAGCCAGTAGATGTCTACACTCTATTGAATTTCTTGTGCCATTGCTTAGATTTCTTGCTTAAGGCATACAAAGAATTCAACAATTTACACATCATTCTCTCTTGACATTTTGGTACAAAGTCATCTAGCTTATCCATATAGATCTCCTCCTCTAGCTTTCCATTAAGGAAAGTTGTCTTAATATCCATCACCCACTATGGCATGATCGTCAATCATTGTTGGCTCAAAACCGTTTTCATTGTCGGGTTTTGACCCGGTAGTGGGCAGTCGATAATGATAGCCTAGTCATTTCACCGTTGGTTGCTCACCCAGCTGAGATGCCCATTTTCATGAAACAAAATAAAAATAAAAACACTCAGGACACCGCTATGCCCCTCGCCTAGGCCACCTGGCTATGCCCTGCATCGAGGTGAGACTACGGGAGGAGAGCGAAAGTGAGTAAATCTAGGGGGAGAGAGAGGGATAGGAGATTCTGTGAGTGTGAGAGGTAGGGACAGTGTGAGGGAGGGAGAGGGAAATGATAAGGGAGAGAGTCTGAATCATGAGTTCGCTTAGATTAACTACGGAGTAAAATTCACCGCCGGTCCCTCAACTTGGCCAACGGTATCATCCCAGTCCCTGACTTACAAAATGATATATGCTAGTATCTAAACTTGGTCAGCAGTGTCATCCCAGTCCATGAACTTCCAAGCTGATCACCATTGGTCACTAAACTTGGCCATTGGTGTCACTCCACACCCTAGGCTATGAGTCTCATCTACATCCAAACGGGGCCTAACCTGTACGCTGACGTGGTACACTGGCTGTGGGTTTGATGTGGACCCAACATCATTGACAAATGGGAGTTACATGTCAATTTGTGGACTGGGATGACATTGCCGGCCAAAGTTTAGGGACCGGCAATGAATTTTACTCCTCCAAAAAACTAAAATATACATATATTCCACATGTTGGGCCCTATTTGGATCTAGATGGGACTCAAATCCATGTTTAGGAACTAGAATGACACCACCGACCAAGTTTAGGGACCGGCAATAATCATCTTGGACGTTCATGGACTAGAATGACATCTTTGGCTAAGTTTAAGGACCCACATATATCACTTTGGAAATTCAAGGACCGAGATGACACCGTCGGCCAAAAGTTTAGGGACCGGTAGTGAATTTTACTCTTATATGCATGTGAATAAAATTTTGGGTCCGTTGGTGTTATCATTGCGGGTTGGTGGTGGTGTTATCATTGCGGGTTAGCCCACATATGACTATTAGTTGTATTATCACTGCTCGTTGAAGCCACAAACCGACACTGATATATTATCAGTGTCCGTTCCAAATCAACTGACAGTGATGGGCTGACAATGATTGCTAGTTCTGTAGTAGTGACCCATAAGGACGATCAATGAACTACCATGTTCCATTAGACATAATAGAATCCATCTCACTTCCTACATGTTTCTTCCAAAAGTCAACTTCACAAGGTGAGCATGCCCTCCTCTTACTATCAGTATACCAATATGCATATCAGGTACTCCAGAGTTTATTATTAAGAATCTATATCCAATATTGTGTATAGCATAACTAAGAAAGATACAACCCACGGTTTTGGTGTAATCTTGCATTTCTTGTTAATTGGCACATTCACCTTGTGCAAACAACCCCAAGTGCATAGTAAGAGAGATTTAAACTTTCCTTTTC
>NW_027096822.1:0-6695 GCF_019320115.1 Miscanthus floridulus | reverse complement strand
CCATAGTATCTGATAGAGGCTCACAGTTCACGGCTCACTTTTGGGAACATTTACATAAAGGCTTAGGAACTAGTTTGATTCGCAGTACCGCTTATCATCCTCAGATAGATGGTTAGACTGAACGAGTGAATGCTGTTTTGGAGGATATGTTAAGAGCCTATGTATTGTCTTCTAAGGGATCATGGGAGTCATGGTTACCGTTAGCTGAGTTTTCTTATAATAATAGTTATCAAGAAAGCATCAAGATGGCTCCCTTTGAAGCTTTATATGGCAGAAAATGTAGAACACCATTGAATTGGGTCGAGCCTGGAGATAGAAGGTATTATGGCATTAACTTTGTAGAAGAAGCCGAGAAGAAAGTTCATATTATTCAGCAGAATATGAAAGCGGCCCAATCACATCAGAAAAGTTATGTAGACAGAAGAAGGAGACCCCTTGTGTTTGAAGTTGGTGACTATGTTTATCTGAAAGTCACGCCAATGAAGAAGAAAAGGTTCGGAGTTCGAAGAAAGCTTGCCACGAGATTCGTAGGACCATACAAGATCCTAGAACAAAGAGGTCCGGTAGCCTACAAGTTAGAGTTACCTGAGACAATGAGTACCGTTTTCCCAGTTTTCCATGTATCACATCTCAAGAAATGTTTGCGTGTTCCGGAGGAAAGAATAGAACCTCGAGGTATCCAACTCAAATCAGATTTGGTGTATCGTGAGCAACTAGTCAGGGTGCTAGACACTAAGGAACGTGCTACTCGGAATAGTGTGGTGAAAACATACAAGATACAGTAGGATCATCATGATGAGGGAGATGCAACTTGGGAAATGGGAGAGTATCTACAAAAAGCTTATGAAAATTTTTATAACAAATGGTTCATAACCCAAATCTCGGGACGAGATTTTTATAAGGGGGGAGGGCTGTAACACCCCAGTGTTATGCCTGCATTTAGGCACTGCAAATCATACATATCATGCATCATCAAGCATCCTAATCATACATGCCTAATCATGTAAATAATAATTGAAACACTGCTTCGAAACATATGAAACATGTTGTGAAACCTGAATGTTGCATACCTTTGTTAGAATTGTTTTGCCCTGATTTTTCTTGCTAGGTTTGTAAAACGTGTTTGGCTAGCATGGCAAAATCATCTAGAAATGTTTAGTTCAATTTTTGGAGCAAGGTTTGTATTTAAATTAATTCAAAATTTTGCTTCCAAAGTAATTTCCCGAAAATTAGAGTTTTGAGTTAAACATGGACTTTGATTTTACAATTCAAAATCTAGAAAGAATTTGGCTTTGGTCATAAAAGAAAAGTTGTAGAAAATTAAATTCTAATCAACTTTCATTTTTGGTACATTTTCAAAAAATGTCATTTTCTTGCTCAAAATAATGTTTGAAAGTTGGCATTTAAAAATTCCTTGAAAATACAAATGAAAAAGGGCTTTTTCTCCTTCGCGGGCCGCCGCCTCGCTTCTGGCCCACGGCCGAAGCCGGCCTAGCCAGCCTCCCGCAGCGTCGCGCCACGCGCCTCGCCTCGGCCCAGCCCAGTGCCGCGCCTGGCCTGCCTCCGCGCGCGCCTGCCCGCTGACGCGCCGCGCCGCGCCCGACCACGGCAGAGCTTGCCCGCCGCGTGGCGGCCATGCGCCGTCGACGCCGCTGCGCGTCGCAGCCGGCCTGCGCCCACGCCCATGCGCCCGCCTATTCCTGCCGTAGCCGATGCGCTTGCTCGCTCACTCCCGCGCTGCTTCTCCTCTCCGCAAGCACCGCGCGCACTCGCTCTCCTCCTCGCCGTGCCACCGCACCCACCGGCGAAATCCACAGCGCCTTCTCCACCGCGGCCAGCAATCATGCACCCGTAGCTCCGCCTCGCTCTCCGTCACATTGTGCTCACGCCTGTGCCGCCTGCTGAGCTCAGGTAGTGACGTCTCGAGCCTCGCCACCGTCGGCCATGGCGCCGCCGTGCTCGGCCACCATGGAAGTCACCTTCCTCCTCTTCTCCAACCCTGCCTAGCTACCTTCCCACATTTGCCAGCCTCTCGCGAACCTCATGCTCCCGCTAGCTCGCCCTGCCACGGCCGGCAATGGCCACCGGCCTCGTGGCCAAGCCACGCCGCCACGACGTCGCAAGCGCCGGCGTGACCTCTGCCTCAGCCGAGCCAGGCCGAAAGGCCATGGGCCGACGCCATGCCGGGCCGTCTTCCCTTTCCCCTCCGCTCGGGCCGCGCAGGCCAAAAGTGGCCGTGGGCCGATGGAATCCAGCGGGCTGGCCCAGTAGCAGTAGGATAAATGGTTTTCAATTTATTCTTTATTATTTGAAAATAGGAATAGTTTGAAAAATGTTTGGGTACTCAAATTTGCTCCAAATCTGTTGAAATAAATTTATCTAGGTTCCTTATCATCAGATCTACTTGGGAAAATTATTGCATGTCATTTTTGAGATACTTTGCTGTAGAATTTTTATTTAATCATGTATATTGCTGATAACTTGAAAAATATGTAGAAAAATCTATAGCTTTAGAAAAATATGATTTCTAAGTTTGTTAATCTTCTTATGTAATGTACTTCCTAGGAAAAATATGTTTCATGCATGTGCTGTGGAAAATTTTTGAGGTGTAGTTCAAGTACCTTTAATGGCTGATTTTTGTTATTTTAGCTAGAGGGCAAACTTTGTATAAAACATGCATGTGATAATTTTTGTACAGTCATTGTATGCTATGAAGAACATAGGAAAAATACTAACTCTGTTGTTTGACACTTTTCACAGTACAAAGTATTTTCATGTTCATAATCATGCCATAGCTTGTTATTTTTGTGTAGGCTAACCCACTCATTCAAACACCATAAAAATCTGATGGTAGACTACTTAGGGTAGTAATGTGCTATAGTAATTTTCTAAGATTTTTCTAAGCAAGAAAAATAGAGGTTGCTATTCAAACCTATGACTAATTAGGGTTTAATTAAGGGTTGCTTTATGTGTGTTTAAGAAATTAGTAAAGCTTTGGTGTATCTTTGAAGCATTTAATAGAATGTGTTGAATTAACATATTAGTAGTAGAAGAGAATGCAGTAGATGACATGTGCTTGTAGTATATTTTCTTGGATAGTGTTGACTACCTTGCATTCAAATATATCCCTTGTATTCATCTCATCCGATGCACCGATTTTATAAGCACTTACGCACATTGCATCATACAGGATCGCAAACCGAGAACCCAGTCGTCATACCCGAGGAGTCCGAGGAGCAGCTCGAGGTACAGCCGCAGGAAGTGCCCGAAGCCGACGAGGAGGACGTTGAGGAACTTCCGGAGTGCCCCGATCACCGCCCGAGCTCCTTCGAGAGAGGCAAGCCCGAGAGCATTTTTCTCCCGGTTTGCAATTATTTAATTAAATGCTTTACTTTAATTGATGCATTACGTTCAGGAGTTGTTTGCAACCGTTGCTGCATTATACCTTGTCTACCTTTGTTATACTATATCCTTGTTACCCGGGTATCCGTAGTCGAGTCAATGCTTAGCTGGCTTAGACCGGTAGAAGTCGGGTGATTTCCTGTCACCTACGAGCTATAGGTGGTTACCTGGATCTGCTTGAATGACTATGAAGTCATGGTATAACTAAGTGTTAAATGAAGTTGAGACCGGACGGAGACTTGTAGAGTTTTGGACTGTAGTGTTTCCGTCTGTGTCGATTAAGGACCGACCGTTGTTGGGCCTCGAGTTATGTTGAACGCATGCCTTACATTTAGCTGGCCGGATAAAGTACCTTCCGACTGTGAAGCTGGGAGATTATTCGGACCGAGTAGATTGCCCACAACGCACTATGCCGGAGCAGGTGTGCTAGGACACGGGGGCGAGATGATAAGACCAAAGTGCAGTCGGTCGGCCCCCGGGTACATGTGGTTCCTGGCAAACTCGAGATTCCTGGATAGTTGACTCGGTGATCAATATCTCACTTTAGCGGGTGAGTGAGGTTTGTGTAAGGAATAAATCATCAGCTGGTTAGGAATCGATTTGAATCGCCATCGCTCCTGGATAGTGAGCACTTGACTTGAGTTACTTCATCGTAGTAAATGTTTATGGAACACTTGGACAGTTATAGTGAATATGATAGTATGGAAGTTGTTTAATGATCATTGGTTATCATTATCTGCTTAATCACATGTTTGCTCTAGTATAGGTGCAAATCTAGTCGACAGGTTAATAATAATTAAATTGACAATAATGCTTTTAGGAAGGTTCTTGAAAGGCTAAAAATGCTTCTTTTGCAAATGAGTCAGCTACCCTACTATAAAGCCTGTCATAATCCTTGGTGTCACTTATTTTTGGTTATGTCGGGTAAGTCTAGCTGAGTACCTTCTCGTACTCAGGGTTTTATTCCCACTTGTTGCAGATGGGCAGATGTATTACGGCTACTGTATCAACTGCCTTTATCCTGCGATGGGTGATGCTTAGGACCATGGGCATGGTCATTCCTTACGTCTCGTCTGATGCTTTTGTTGGAGATGATCATTTGCTGGCACTATATTTGAACTCCACGTAAGTGTGTGTGGTTTGAACAAATGGCTTCCGCTACTTTTATTCGAACTTGTTTTGTAATAACTATGTTGAAACTCTGATGTATCTGAGATTGCGAACTTTTATGTAATATGTGATGGTCACCGCTAAACTTATTACGATCTTGGCTGGAATGGAAGTTGGTTTGAAATCCTTCGTGATTTCACGGACTACCGGATTATACGGGCTTAAGTTTGCTAATTCGTCTGCTCTGGCGGATGATTTTCTTACTTAATTTCGTATAATTGGTCGGTTCTATTACAGATTGTCACCCAGATTTGAGAAAAGTATCCGATGATATTTTGAAGAAATGTTGCGGCTTACCATTAGCCATAATCAGTATAGCTGGTTTATTAGCAAACAGAAGCAAAACAGTGGAAGTCTGGGTCAATGTATTGAGATCTATTGCTGCTGCAATTGACAAAGATTCTCCCATTGATAAGATGAAAAGAATTCTGTTGCTGAGTTACTTTGACCTTCCTCACCATCTAAAGAGTTGTTTGCTATATCTCAGTGTGTTTCCAGAGGATTATTCTATTGATTGCCGACGGTTGATATTGTTATGGGTGGCCGAAGCACTGATTCCTGGACAGGACAGAGAAAGTATGGAGCAACTAGGGAGAAGTTACTTGAATGAACTGATCAATAGAAGCTTGGTCCAGCCAACCAAGGTTGGGGCAGATGGCACAATCGTGAAACAGTGCAGAGCTCATGATGTCATACTTGAGTTCATTGTGTCAAAGGCTGTGGAGGACAACTTTGTTACCATATGGAATGGTAATGGTTTTTCTAAAAATTATTCTTTGAACAAGATTCGCCGTTTATCCATCCAGAAAGACATTTCTGTCCGGGCGGAAGAGATTTCCAAGACAATAAAAAATGCAGCTCATATTCGATTAATTAATATCTTTGGTTTTAATTCAGTGCTGGTCGAAAAGCATGCCTCTGAGTTCTTAAACGGCCAAGTCTTGCAAGTGCTGAATATAGAAAGTCAGGTTGTTGGATACAATCTTGGACATGTCAAAAGTTTTGGTCAATTGAAGTACTTGAGGGCAGGCCATCAATTTATCGGGGTCACCAAGCTTCCAGAAGATATAGAAAAGCTGCAACATGTAGAGACACTAGATTTGAGAGGGGCCTATCTTGAAAACCTACCAGCAAGTATTATGCTGTTGCAGAAGCTAGTGCGTCTTTTTGTCCGTGACTCAGTGCACCTACCCGATGAAATCAGAAATCTACAGGCGTTGGAAGAGCTATCAATGATCAATTTGGATATTCAATCTGTAGAGTTTATCCAAGGACTCGGTGATCTGACCAATCTGAGGGTACTTGAAATTGATTGGTCATGTTCTCGTAAATTACGTGATATGGAGGGCCACAAGAAAGCATGTATCTCAACGGTCTCCAGGTTGTTCAGGCACCTGTGAGAACTACGCATGAGGGGGAGTGGTCCTGATGCCACATGTTCATTCATGGCTTCGTGTGTCCCTACTCCACCACCACTTCAAAAGCTTCTTCTTAATACAATTAACTTAAATAGGGTGGGCCCTCAAATTAGCTCACTAGTCAACTTGTCTCGCCTCCACATTGATGTTTATGGTGAAGCAGGCAAGGAAGGCATAAATATCCTAGCAAGTTTACCCATGCTGCTCTCTCTTACTGTTAACTTATCCAATGACGAAGATGGAGATTCAAGCATCCTCTACGCAAGGCATGCAATCAGCAGACAAGGATTCCAGCGTTTGGTCAAGTTTAATTTGTGCTGTTGGCGTGAGGCGGCATTGGAGTTTGAGCCGGGAGCCATGCCAAAGCTCCAAAGGCTCAAGCTGCGACTGCTGGCACAGTGCCAGTTCAAGTTTGGGGAAGGTGGCCTCGTCCTCGGGCTGCAGAATCTGGGACTCGGCCTCAAACATGCGGCTGTCGATGTTGACTGCTACGCTGCTGTTGTTGCTGACGAGGTGGAGGCTTTGGAGGATGACATCAGGGGCGCAGCAGCAGTCCATCCCAACCGTCCCATACTCCAGATCCAAAGATTTGGTCAATTTCTGGCTCATGGGTGCAGCAGGCGTCCATCCGACCATGCCACAGTAGAAGCCTAATGAAGACCATTGTGAGTACATGATGTGAAGAATAAGTATGACTAGCAATTA
>NW_027096821.1:0-60000 GCF_019320115.1 Miscanthus floridulus | reverse complement strand
ACTCTGAAGCCTGCTGGGCTGTATAGCTAGAGTCATCGTGGTGGAGGTAGGCTAAGCAAGCTGGGACGAAGGCTATGGCAGTGGGGCCCCAAGTGCTGTCACTACATGCTGCATAAAGCCCATAAGCTGCTGCTGCATGAGTATCTGCTGGTGATGCATCTGCTGCTGCTGCTGCTAGAGAAGCTGCTGTTGCCTCTCGAACTCGTCCTGACAAGCCTGGAACTGTGCGAAGTTGGCAGCGATCTCCTGTGCCTGTCGTGCCTGATCCTGCTGCATCCGCTCAAGAATGGCAATCAATGCAGGGTCCATCTGCGGTGCTGGCAGAGCTGAGCTGGAACTGCCAGCCTCTGCATCATGTCTACGTGGAGGCATCTAAAGAATTGGCAGATAGTCATCATCTGAGCTATCACTGGACTCGGTCATCTCCTGCTGTGCCTCAAGCTGCTCCTCCTCTGTGGCGGCAATGCCTCTAATGATCTTGTCCTGCTGAGCTGCTGACTCTAGAATATCTGGACGACGACTGGGATGAGCTGGTGCCTGTGGAGTGCTATGCCTAATCCTCTATGCCATGTTATATGCAGGAAACTCTATAGTGGTAGCCCTGTACTCTACAACCAACTCAAGGGTCCTGACGTGCACACACTGTAGCATCAAGAAAGTGACCCAATGTGCATAAGGGAGCCGTCGATGACCCTTGAAGCCCTCAGCAATAGTATCCTCCATCTCTGATAGAAGGAGGTCCCAAATATCAAACACGGTCTGCTGTATCAGGGCATTAAGGAGCTAGAGCTGTAGACGAGTCAGACCCTCCCTATATCCCAACCTAGGAAGTAGTGTCCTCCTGATGATCGCCTCTAGCACACGAGCTATAGGAGTCAGGTCACTAGGGTTCCTGCTCGACCCCTCACCAAAGGGCTCCTTGAAGCAATGTCTCACCAGGTCTGTAGGAGGCACCAACCCTCCATGAGGATGACTGGGAGGCTCCTGCTATCCATAACAAACCTCATGCAACTTTATAGGCTGCTTTTGTAATCTTAGTATCTCCCGGGCCCTGAAGCTCATCACCCGGTAATCTCTGCTGTTGAATGCAAAATGAATGAAGTTGTGATGCGGATCAACGTAGAGTGAAGCATAAAACTGCCGGACCCAAGATGATACATATACTCCTATCCGGCCAATCAGATCTGCAAACCCCAACAAATATGATAGGTAAGGGCGGATGTGCTCTCCAGCTACTGCCACAATGGACTCCAAACTACAGACTCTCTATGATCTGAACACTGCCCTACTGTTCAGATATGCGTTGTAGAAGTCCTCCTGGAGTGGTGTATAGAACCCCTCAGCTGCTCTCTCATCCCTCCTTGGAGGGAACCACACGTCGAACTCAACAAAACGCAACTAGTGAACCTGTTTGGCTGTGGCGGCCCTCAAGTCAAGGTGTATCACTAGAGGCGGACCCTGTGGTCTAGGCGGTGGGTGTGAGCCCCTGCGCTGTGTAGCTGGCCTCGGTGGAACTACGACACTGGTCCGACTAGAATAGCGTAGCTGGGGTGTAGGCACGGTCTCCTTGGTCTGCTGACCCTCCTAAGTCTCCTAAGCTGGCTGAGGCTCTGCTGGTGGGGGCTGCTGCTGTGCCTCCTGCTGGGACTCCCCCTGAGGATGAGCCTCCTCAATAGCCAGTCGACGTCCTGCCATCATGACAGTCCTAGGTGGACCACCATGAAGATGCTTAGCCTCCTCAACTGCTGCCCTCTATGCTGGTGTGAGCTGTGGATCTGCAACGACAACACCACTACGAGCGCCTCCTCTCTCAGCACGCTCTGCGGCCTCTACAACAGCTACTGCTCTCGCTGTCTCTGCGTTGGGGTACTTGCGCTTCTTAGATGTCACCTGCTTTGTTGACTTGCCTTTCAATCCTGCAGGCTAGCGAGGCGGGGGCCTCCAATCATCATCACCTAGGCCACCACCAATGTTCTTGGTGCGAGCCATCTGATCTGACAAGAGGATGAACTACCGCTGATGAAGATCAACTGTCAAACTGACACTCTTGATGCTTGGCCTCGATCCTTACTCGTGAGCTTGGCTCCGAGTTGACTGCCAACTGCCATAAGAACCACAACGGCACTGACTCGCTGCATGATAGAATAGATGGATATACGAATAAATACAATATATCTAATAGATGCAAAAACCTAGGAAGCAAGCAATGTAGGTACGAAATTGAAATGACGGGCAAGCTACCTGACGAATCGGCGATCCGAGAAAAGGAAAGGCGTCACGCAGGGGAACCCTCAGAACTAGCTAGGGTTAGGTCGAAAGCCCTGAATGCGATTGGGAATCAGTGCACTGCAATTTGATCTAGGTCACAATTGAAAAGATCAAGGATCAAGATTGAAACAACTGCCTGGCCTTACCAATCAAGGGCTAGGGTGCAAGAGCTGCTGATGTGATGTCCTTGGAGGCTAGCCGAAGAGCTGCGACTGATTTGCTCGATGGAGGTGGCACGCTGGCTGGCGGGCGAGCTAGGGTTGGCGCTGCGGCAAGGCTTGGTGGCAACTTCGACTGCGGGCTCGGCTCCTGCAGCGCGGTGGCGAGCGTGGCTGGCGCAAGGAGCACGGCACGGAGGTTGCGGCGGCACGGCGAGCTCGGGCGCAGGAGCGGCGGCGCTGGCACGGGCACGGTGAGATTCGGTGGCGTGGTGGCTATCTCTGTTAGGTCAAGGAGAGAAGAACCCAATGGCTGTGGTTATATGAGGGTCCCAAATGTGACAGAGAAGGAAATGGAAGAGGAGTCCTGAAGCCGCGTGGGATCCACTGACTGGACGCTCCGATGGTAGCGACCGAACGCTACCACCCAGCGTTCGATCGATTCCAGAGAGATCCAATACCTCTGGAATCGGGACCGAATGCGTTCGGTGGTCCATGACCGGACGCAGGCAGGGTCCGGTCAGTATAGCTTGATCTTCCTTCGATCAACCGGACGTTGGATCCCCTCCTGACCGGACGCACAAACGCAGCGTCCGGTCACTCCTTCGGCAGCAGTTCACCTCCTATGAACTGACCAGACGCTGGATAGCAGCGTCCGGTGCAGCGTCCAGTGCACCTTTTCCAGCAAATCTTCAAAGTTCCTTCGCGCTTCCTGTTTCCAATCAAGTCCCAACTTGAATAAGATCCAAATAAACACCAATTGGGACTGATGTGAGTGACATCTCTCAAACCCTCATTTTTTCAAAATATTTTGCCTTATGCTATAATTCCTTTTTAAGAAAATAGGCAATAAGAGGGCAAATGGAACAAAATGACAAACCAATATTCACGCATATGCAATACTTGAAATTAAATCTTGTTGCTTGTCAAGTTTGATACAAGGTTAAGCTTCTTCACACGCTTTTCGGTGGTTATCTTAACCATGTTAGACAAGCCCTATATGCATTGCAAAGAATTAAACATGTTGTATATTACAATGAATGCAAGGGACAACACAAGCTCAATTTTTAGTGAAGTTACTAAAATCAAGCACATTGAACTCATTCCGCAATCTATAAAATGTAGCCTCATCTAGCGGTTTAGTGAAGATATCCGCTAATTGATCTTCAGTTCTTATACCTTCTAGTGATATATCATTTTTAGCAACATGATCTCTTAGAAAGTGATGGCGAATATCTATGTGCTTGGTGTGAGAGTGTTGAACCGGATTATTTGTAAGTTTTACTGTACTTTCATTGTCGCATAAAAGAGGTACTTTTTCTAGAACTATACCATAGTCTAGCAAAGTTTGTTTCATGTATAAAATTTGTGCACAACAAGCACCCGCGACAATGTATTCCGCTTCGGCAGTGGACAAAGCCACACTATTTTGTTTCTTGGAGGACCAAGACATAAGTGATCTACCAAGCAAATAGCACCCTCCGGATGTGCTTTTTCTATCAACTTTGCATCCGGCGTAATCTGAATCGGAATAGCCAACTAACTCAAATATAGCTTCTTTGGGATACCAAAGGCCAATGCTTGGTGTGTGCTTAAGATACCTAAGGATTCTTTTTATGGCAATTAAATGTGTTTCCTTAGGACTAGCTTGAAATCTAGCACACATACACACACTAAACATGATGTTGGGCCTAGATGCGGTTAAATATAGCAAGCTACCAATCATAGAACGGTAGAGAGTTTGATCAACCGGGTTACCTCCCTTATCTAGATTGAGATGTCCATTGGTAGGCATTGGTGTCTTGATTGGCTTACATTCATCCATCTTGAATCTCTTGAGAAGATCTTTTGTGTATTTCTCTTGAGAGATGAAGATGCCTTCTTTTATTTGCTTGACTTAAAACCAAGAAAGAATATAAGCTCACCAATCATGGACATCTCGAACTCCTTCGACATCAATTCACCAAATTCTTTGCATGAGTCTTCATTTGATGGTCCAAAGATGATATCATCAACATATACTTGACAAATGAAGATATGCCCATCAAGCTTCTTGGTGAATAGTGTGGTGTCGACCTTCCTAATGGTGGAGCCCTTCTCAATTAGGAAGTCCCAAAGGTGCTCATACTAAGCTCTTGGGGCTTGCTTAAGCCCATATAGTGTCTTGGACAACCTATAAACATGATTAGGATATCTAGGGTCCTCAAACCCGGGAGATTGATCAATATAGACTAGTTCATTAATAAAGCTATTTAAGAATACACTTTTCACATCCATTTGATATAGTTTCATTTGATGATGTGATGCATATGCAAGAAGGATACGGATAGCTTCTAATCTTGCAACCGGTGCAAAGGTCTCTCCAAAATCCAAACCTTCAACTTGAGAGAACCCCTTTGCAACTAGTCTTGCCTTGTTCCTCACAATAACACCTTGATCATCTTGCTTGTTGCGGAACACCCACTTTGTTCCAATGACTCTTACACCTTTTGGTCGCTCTTCAAGAGTCCAAACTTCATTGCGAGTGAAGTTGTTCAACTCTTCATGTATGGCATTGATCCAATCTGGATCTTGTAGAGCTTCTTCTACCTTGGTTGGCTCATAGCAAGAGACAAAGGAGTGATGAGCAATAAAAGAAGCAAGTTTTTAAGATCGAGTCATTACTCCCTTTGATGGACTCCCTATGATGAGATCTTGTGGATGATCTTGTAGGAGAGGTGTATTTCTTCTATTGACCACTTGAGGAGGAGGTTGTGGAGCATCAACATCTTGTGCTTGTACCACCATTTGCTCATGGGAGATATGAGTATCTTCATTTTCTACTCTCCCATCTTTTTCACTATCTTGTGGCACACTTGATGAATGAGGTTGGTTAATAACTTGTACATCATCTTCATCATCTTTTGGCTTGATGTCTCCCACCGGAATATTCTTCATAACCTCCCTCAATGGTTCATCACCTACATCATTAAGATTCTCATGTGCTCCTTGGAAGCCGTTAAATTCATCAAATTCTACATCATATGTTTTCTTCAACCAAGCTGGTGGCATGATTAAATACTCTATATGCTTTGGAATTTGATGAGTAACCAACAAGAAAACCAATATCACAACGTCTTTGGAACTTTCCTAGGTGTTGCCGCTTCTTGTAGATGTAGCATTTGCAACCAAACACCCTAAAAAGGAGACGTCCGGCTTCTTCTCATTAAACAACTCATAAGGTGTCTTGCCAAGGAACTTTTGAAGGAATAGGCGGTTTGATGCATAGCATACGGTGTTGATTGCTTCCGCCCATAGAGCTTCGAGGGTGTTGTACTCATCTAGCATTGTTCTTGCAAGAGTGATCAAAGTCCGGTTCTTCCTCTCAACTACACCATTTTGTTGAGGAGTATAAGTTGCGGAGACTTCATGCTTGATCCCAACTTCATCATAATAAGCTTCAATGTTTGTGTTGTCAAATTCTTTCCCATTATCACTTCTAATCTTTTTGAGCTTCACTTCAAATTCATTTTGAGCTCTCTTTGCAAACTTCTTGAAGCAAGATGCAACTTCGGATTTGTCATGAAGGAAGAACACCCATGTATACCTTGAATAGTCATCCATAATCACAAGACAATAGAGATTTCCTCTCAAACTCTTGTATGTTGTTGGTCCAAATAAATCCATGTGTAGGAGTTCTAGCACTCTTGTGGTTGACATGAAAGCTTTGGTTGGATGAGTGTTTGCAACTTGCTTGCCGGCTTGACATGCACTACAAAGCTTGTCCTTTTCAAACTTCACATCCTTCAACCCTCTCACCAAATCATTCTTCATAAGCTTCTTGAGTGAGCTCATCCCAATATGAGCAAGTCTTCTATGCCATAGCCACCTAAGTGTTATTTTGGTGAATAAGCAAGTCTTCAAATTAGCATGTTCGGAGGTAAAATCAACTAGATATAAGTTGTTGTATCTAAATCCATTGAATATCACTTGATTGTCATCTACTTTGGATACAACAACCTTCTTCTCGGTGAACAAGCATTGGAAGCCAAGATCATACAATTGTCCAATGGATAGCAAGTTAAAGCTCAATGAAGTAATATAGAGCACATTAGAGATGGAATGATCATTTGATATTGCCACTTTGCCCAATCCTTTAACCTTGCCCTTTGAGTTATCTCCAAATGTTATTTTCTCTTGTCCATCTATCTCTTCATCTAGTGAGGTGAACATACGAGGATCACCGGTCATATATTGAGTGCAACCACTATCAATAACCCAATGACTTCCACCAGTCTTGTAGTTCACCTACACACATGAGATTCAAACTTTAGGAATCTAAACTTGTTGAGGGCCCTTCACCTTCTCAACAAGTGACTTAGCCACCCAAATCTTCTTAGGTCTACTCTTGTTGGGGGGTCCTAAGAACATGACTTTCATCTTTCCACTTGAATCTTTTCTAAGCATGTAGTGAGCATTGAAAGCAAAGGATCTAGCATGCTTGGGCAAGGGTTGTGGTGGTGGAGTTTGACACTCATGAGCAAAGTGGCCTTCTTGTCCACACTCAAAACATCTCTTCGGCTTTGGCTTTGGCTTTGATTGTTGTTGTTGAGATTGAGCCTTCTTCTTCTCTACACTTGTCACATATCCAATACCACTTCTATCCATCTTCATGATGGTGTTCATGAGTAGCTCACTTTGGAGATGCTTGCCTCTAGCAAACTTGCTCAATCCCACCTTGAGATGCTCTTTCTCCATCTTGAGCTTCTTATTCTCTTCCTTGAGCTTCTTGTTTTCTTCTTTGAGCTTCTCATTCTCAAGAATCAACTCTTTGTCATGATCAAGAGTTTCTAGCACAATGATGTTGTGGCTTTTTATCTCTTCAAGATCTTTCATGAGCTTCTCATTATCACTCTTGAGCTTGACATACTCATCATAGTCATTGCACTCAACCACTTGCTTGCCTTTGCTACTAGATCCATGCTCAATGCTCTCATCAATTAAATCATCACATGAAGTAGCTATATTAATCTTGACAACATGGTTAGTAGCATCATGTAGCTCATTTGGTAAAAATTCTTGAGCAATAACAAGAGTATCATGATTAATCTTAAGAGTAGTGTATTCATCTTTTAGCTTGTTGTGGCTAGTGATGAGTTCATTGTGCACCCACTTAAGTTTATCATGTTTATCTTTAAGCTCTTTCTTGGAAGATTTTAGCTCCTTAAGTTTGGATGATATAGCATCATTAGTTTCTCTAAGCTCATCATTAGCCTTTTCCAATGTATCACACTTAGCTAAGAGTGAATCATTTTTAGCATCAAGCTTTTCATTGGTAGCTCTACTCTTTCTAATGATCTTAGTGTACTTTCTTAATATTTTGACAAGATCATCATATGTAGGTGAATCATCATCATCGCTATCGCTATCATCATCACTAGCATGCTCATCATCACTACTATCATCACTCTTAGTTACCTTGCGTTCACCCTTGGCCATAAGGCATAGGTGTGTAGAGGATGATGGCGATGGTGGCGGTGAAGATGCAAGATCAATAGCAATGGCGGCCACCTTTTCATCATCACTATCTTCATTGGATGATTCACTTGATGAATCAATATCCATGAGCCAATCACCGATAATGTAGGCCTTTCCACTCTTCTTCTTCTTATGGAAGTCCCTCTTTTTGCCATCTCTCTTCTTGTATGGCTTGTTCTTTTTCTTCTCATCTTCATCTTCATTGCTTGAGTCATCTTTCTTGCCCTTATTCTTGTTCTTGAACTTGTCTTTCTTGGGCTTTGTGCATTGATGAGCTAGATGACCAAGTTCGCTATAATTGTAGCAATCCATCTTAGAGATTGGCTTTCTTCTTGAGCTAGTGAAGAACTTCTTCTTCTTGCTGTCAAACTTGATGCCACTTTTATTTAGCTTCTTTAGCATCTTGGCGGTCTTCTTCACCATGAGAGCAAGACTTTCTTCATCATCTTTATCACTTGAGCTCTCATACTCAATTCTTGTTTTGCCCTTATCTTGGCTAGCTTTGAATGCTAAGCCCTTCTCTTTCTTCTTTGTAGAGGATGAGCCATCTTGTGGCATGATGTGCATGTACATCTCATGAGTATTGATTTTTCCCAAGATTTGTGTCGGTGTAGCGGCGGAAAGATCACCTTGATGTAGCACGGTCACAATGTGCCCATATTTCTCAATGGGGAGGACACTTAAGATCTTTCTCACAATGTTGGATGGTGACATTTGAGTAAGTCCAAGCCTATTGACTTCCTCTACAAGAACATTTAAACGCGAATACATCTCATTAGCACTTTCTTTGGGAAGCATTTCAAATGAATTTAGCTTTTTAATCATAAGATGATAGCGTTCCTCACGCTCACTCTTGGTTCCCTCATGGAGCGCACAAACGTTCGACCATAGTACATGGGCGTCTTTGTGGTTCCTTACACGGTTAAACACATCTTTACAAAGGCCTCTAAAGATGGTGTTTCGAGCCTTTGCATTCCATTTTTCATAGTTAACCTCATCGCCTTGTAAGTTAGTAGCATCCTGAGGTTTTGGGAAGCCTTGAGAGGCGGCTCTAAGAATACCAACATCTAGAGCTTCTAAGTATGCCTCCATGCGAATTTTCCAATAAGGAAAGTCATCTTCCTCAAAGATAGGAGGAGGTCCATCCCCGTGAGACATCTTGCTCTAAGCGGTTAGGCTTAAAACATGAGCATGAGGCTCTGATACCAATTGAAAGGATCAAGATGCCCAAGAGGGGGGGGGTGAATTGGGCTAATTCTAAATTTTCTTGCAATAATCAAATCCTACGGATAGCCCAATTAACCCCTTATGCCTAGAAAAGTATTTCTATCAAACTAACGCACAAAGGACTTACAACCTATGTTTCAAACTTACTCTAGTATGGCAATTCTATGAATGTAACAACAAGTATTGAATTGCACAAAGTAAATACTCAAAGTAAATGCTCAAAGTAAAGAGAGAGAGAGCAACGCGGCGATGTTTTGCCGAGGTATCGGAGAGTCGCCACTCCCCACTAGTCCTCGTTGGAGCACCTGCGCAAGGGTGTAGCTCCCCCTTGATCCACGCAAGGATCAAGTGCTCTCTATGGGTTGATTCTTCAACACTCCGTCGCGGCGAATCACCCAAAGCCGCTCACAACTTGAGTTGGGTCACCCACAAGCTCCGTCGGGTGATCACCAAGCTCCCAACCACCACCAAGCCATCTAGGTGATGGCGATCACCAAGAGTAACAAGCACGAACTCTCACTTGACCACGCTAAGCCTAATGAGAAGATGGATGCACACTTAGCTACTCTTGATTCACTAATGAGGCTACTCTCTTGGATTCTCAAATCTCAATCACCTCACTAGGACCTTGCTCTTCTTGGCACTCACAAACATGTTTCTTAGTTGTTGGAATGAGCAAAAGTGACTCCACACATGAGTGGAGCCTCTATTTATAAGGCAGCTTGAAAAACGAACCGTTATGAGCTTCTGCGGGGTGACCGGACGCTCCGGTCGTGTTGACCGGTGAAAGGTCCTTGTTTGGTTTTGGTAATTGAGTGACAACTTAGGTAGACTAATTGTGTTTATGTGAGATACACAGGTGATTAGTCCACAGGTACATGTGTGTGAGCAACATATGCCATGAAGGCGAAAATGGCTTGGAGATGTTGCAAAGCTCACACATGTGATGATGAAGGAGCTTAAATGCACATGAGACATGACATTGAGTCATGTGATCAAGGTGGAGAAGATCAAGACAAGACTTGGCTTGATGGACCGGTTGCAAGCGTGAAGGGCAAGTCGAAGGCTTTGGAGTGATGGACCGCGTGGCGGTGAAGCTTGAGCAAGACTTGGCGTCGATGGACGATGGCAATGGTGAAGAGCAAGTAAAGTCAAGATTGATGAACCAATATGATCATGTGATGATATGAAGTGGATCATATCATTGTTGATCGTGTTAGTGCATGTGTTGCATCGACGTTGAAGGAGATGGAATGGAATGCGCAAGGCAAAGGTATAACCTAGGGCATTTCATTTCACCGGTCATAGGTGTGTAGAGAAGTTTATGACCGGGTTTAGGATAGATGGTCGTACTATTAAGAGGGGCAAACTTGTTTGCATATTGGTCATCTAGTGCCACTCGAGTGATCTAACTTTGCATTGTCGCTAGGATCGTGTGGCGTGGCAAGTTGAGTGGCTAACATCCTTTGGGAAATGATTGTGAAAATACTAACACACATACACATGATGGTGTACACTTGGTGGTGTTGGCACATTTACAAAGGAGGTGGTGTTTGTAGGGGTGAGATTCGGCGCTTTTGGGAAAATGAAATGCCTATTTTCTATTGCGCCGGATGCAAATTCTTGGTGGTTAGCACATGGAGCAAGGGTGAAGAAGTTAGAAGTGAAAATGAGTTGATCGCAAAGATGCTGGCGTCGGTCAACTAACCGGACGCTGGGTCTGAATGCACCAGACGCTGGCAGGCTACGTCCGGTCAGGCTGATGTACGATGACGCAGAAGCTAGAGTGTGACCGGACACTGGCTGCGTCCGATCAAGTGTGACCGGACACGTTCGGTCGAGGTCGGTACCTTACTAGAAACGACTGGACGCTGGGGGTTCAGCGTCCGGTCAGTTGAAGCTACTGCGTCTGGTCAAGTCAAGTGACCGTTGGAACCAGGACACGTGGCCGTCTGCGGGCGACCGAACGCTGAGGTCCAGCGTCCGGTCAACACGACCGTTGCCCAGTGAAGGGGTAACGGCTAGTTTAGCCCTTGGGGCTATAAATAGAAGTGGCCTTCGGCCATGGCCTGTGCTGAGCACCTCAAGGGACTTAGTGTCTATGCTTGTGAGTGCTTAGGAGCCCTCCATCACACATATACTTGATAGTGATCATTCGATTGTGTGAGTGAGCGATTCTAGTGCGATTGCATCATGAGGTTGCATCGAGTGGCACTAGGTGATTGAGTTGCAAGCCGGTGGTGCTTGTTACTCTTGGAGGTTGCCACCTCCTAGACGGCTTGGTGGTGGTCTCTGTCAAAGCGCGCAAGAAGCTTGTGCGGCGCTCCGGAGAAGTGCTTGTGAGAGGCATTGTGCTCGCCCCGTGGGAGTCGCGAAGAGCAACTCTAGTAAAGCGTGTTATTGAGCTACCCTCACTCAAGGGGTAGGTTCTTGAGGTGCCCGACGTGCAGGCTTAGCGGGTGATGCTAATTAGCCGCCGAACCACCAAGTGAGCGGTCGACACAACGGGGACTAGCGTGTTGGCAAACACGTGAACCTCGGGAGAAAAATCATCGTGTCAACCTTATTCTTCTCGTTGGTTTGCATCCACATTACACAAGCTTGCAATTACTTCTATACATATTAAGCTTGTGTAGTTGCTCTTGTAATTAGATAGCTTGTGTAGCTTGCTAATTACCTTCTTGCTTGTGTAGCATAGAAGTAGCTCCCTTGCATGGCTAATTTGGTTTATGTAACCTTGTTAGTCACATTGCTTAGTTTGTGTAGCTAAGTTTTTGCGCTCTCTAATTAGACATTGGTTGCCTTGTTATTGAGCATTGCTAGTGAGCTTAGTTAGCTTTGTGCTTTTGCTTACTAGCATGTATAGGAGCTCCCTTGTTGCTTAAAGTACTAGTGGCATAGGTTTGCATAACCTTGCTCCTAGAATTGGTTAGGTGAGATCTAACTAGCCCGGCACCTTTGTTGCATAATTGTTATCTTTGCAAGGTGCTAGTGAACATATATAGTGGGGTAAAGTCTTAGCTAGACCGATAGTTTTAATTTCGCATTTATATCGGTTAGCCGACGCATTTAAGTTTTAGAAAAGACTGTTCACCCCCCCCTCTAGTCACCATCTCAACCCTTCAACCAAACGCTCTAGTCAGTTCAACCCATGAACCAGTAAAAATGAGTTGACCGGACGCTGGCAGGGTCCGGTCAGCACTGACCGAACGCGTCCGGTCGCATGAAACCCTTACTGGACCCTTACTGGACTCGACCAGACGCTAAACCCTCAGGGTCCGGTCAGTACTGACCGGACGCGTTCGGTCACAGATTCCCTTCTTTGGAACCTTACTGGAGTCGACCGGACGCTGCCTTTCAGCGTTCGGTCACATGACCCCTTTAGCGTCCAGTCGCACCGAATGCAGTCAGCTGATCAAATGAACTGACTAAATCCTACGGCCAGCGTCCGGTCGCACCGGGGCCAGTGTCCGGTCAGCATTTGACCCTCCATTCACTTCCAACTCTCGATCATATGTGAATGAAGTTCGCTCCAAATGATCTTAGGCATTCACAGGAGCTTCCTAGAGCTAGTTTTAACAAGTGTGCACCACACATAACTCACTAGACTCAACTAGGTCAAGCTACCCATCCATACCCCCCTTAATAGTACGGCCAAAGGAAAAACAAAGTCCTAAACTACTCTAAGTATCACTCCAACTCCAATCGATACTTAGAACTAGTCATCCTTAACCTTGTTGTCCATCCTTTAAAAATCAAAATGATTTCCATCATAGGGGCATGACAACTTTGATTGCCCAATCGATCTCCATTACCATGACCTAACTTAATTGCCTCTGTAAAACACACGTTAGTCATAGTAATCTTGTATTATCATTAATCACCAAAACCCAACTATGGGCCTAGATGCTTTCAATGTATGTAATGCAGATGAACTGATAATGGATGTACAACGCTGACCGCCGCTCCCCAGAGTTCATAAGGGGCGTGCATGATTTCTTAAATGTGGCAAAGGCAAACATGCGGAATGGTTTTATGTGCTGCCCATGTGTTCTATGTAAGAATGAGAAGGATTATTCTTACTCAAGGAAAATTCACGAACACCTGCTTACGTCGGGTTTCATGCCAAACTATATTTGTTGGACTAAGCACGGAGAAAGAGATGTTATAATGGAAGAAGATGATGAAGAAGAAGGGGATGATGACAACATGATTATTCATGGTTTTGCTGAATATGGTGCCTTTGATGATACTGCAATGGGGGAAGTTGAAGAAGAGGTAGCTACCGAAGAAGAGGTAGTGGCAGAAGATGAACCCGATGATGATCTTGGTCAGGCCATCCATGATGCACAGAGAGAATGCGAAAGTCATAAGGAGAAGATCAAGTTCGAGCGCATGCTAGAGGATCACAAGAAATTGCTATACCCGACTGCCGAAGAGGGGCAAAAAAAAGTTAGGTACCACACTGGAATTGCTGCAATGGAAGGCAAAAAATGGTGTATCCGACAAGGGATTTGGGGAGTTACTGACTATCGCAAAGAAGATGCTTTCGAAGGCAAACGAATTGCCTGCCATTACATACGTAGCAAAATAGGTCGTCTGACCTCTGGGATTAGAAATCCAGAAGATACATGCATGTCCTAATGACTGCATCCTCTACTGCAACAAGGAGTACGAGAATTTGGATGCATACCTGGTATGCCATGCATCGCGGTATAAGATCAGGCGAGATGACCCTGGTGATGTTGAGGGTGACGGTGAACGTCCTAGGAAGAGAATCCCTGCCAAGGTGATGTGGTATGCTCCTATAATACCACGCTTGAAATATTTGTTCAGAAACAAAGAGCATGCAAAGTTGCTGCAATGGCACAAAGAAGACCGTAAGGTAGACGATATGTCGAGACACCCCGGTGATGGGTCCCAGTAGAGAGTAATCGACAGAGAATTCCCAAAGTTTGCAATGGCGCAAGGAACTTAAGGTTTGCTTTAAGTACAGATGGCATGAATCCTTTCGGAGAGCAGAGCAGCAGTCATAGCACTTGGCCTTTGAAAGAGTAAATAATTTTAGCTGAAAAAGTTATCAACATAAATTGATAGAGCAAGATTTTAAAAAATTTTAGCAAAAAGAATCATCAAATTTGAAGTTAGTATGAGGGAGAAAGACTAGTTATAAGTTTTAGCCAGAGATTAAAAAGAGAAATCAGAGTTCTTCGTCAATTTGAAAATTGAATTTCAAACAGCACTTTGAAGTAGTAAATGATTTCAAATGAAAAAGTTATTAAACAACAAAGTTCTATAACTTTTCGAGATCTACAACTTTTATTTTAGTTATTTCTTCATCCGAGGTCGTTTAAAAAATTTAAATTTTGGTACTTAATATTTACTATTCAGAGTCTATTTATAGGGGTTGCTCAATATAGAGCCGCCCCTACAAATAAGATCGGATTTATAAGGGCGGTTCATTTGGGAACCATTTGTAGGGGCTGCTCAATATAGAGCCGCCCCTAAAAAAAGAGGCGTTGCTATAAATTCTTTCTGTAGTGGTGGTAGACGAGTGGTCGTCGTACTTAAGGATGTGGTCATGCTATGACCCAATCCTCTTTGCTAGCATTTTGTTGGGGGATGACCCATGGGTCCTCGACCTCCTGCCCTATGGGTCTCCAACCCATCATATTAATGATCGGAGGGCACGATGTCCCATAGACCGGGGCAGTTTTTGAGGTCGAGGACATTGGTCGGGGCTTGGTCTCCACCTGATTGTGGTCACTAAAACATTTCTCCCTTGGTCCCTGGTTCGGTTTGTGACCCTATATCGGGTCTGTTTTTTCGCCCACGAGGGGTGAGACCGTCCACTGTAACCACATGGTCGAGCAATGCGTCTCGTCGAGCGTCAATGGGTAGTTTGAGTGGAACCCGATTGTCCCCCGTAACATAGTGGAGTTCGGCTGTGCCTGGTCGACAGACGTCCCATTAATGATCGATCGTCAATCCCCAGCCGCTTCGGCAGCGACCAGAGGGCTAGCAGCCTCCCCCTAGGGGATCACCCGGGCTGACTTGAAGTCAACGACTCAAACACAAGTTTAGATGGTCGGGAGGCTCGGCGCCATCCTGATCGTAGTGAAAATTAATTAATTTTTCATTCCAATCCAACCCAATACATATGAGTTAAGGTTGATATGAGTACAGTTAAACAAGACTTAATTGATGCCAAGATTACTAATTACCGTAAATGACGTGTATTTAGTTTATGACACTTCTATTTTTCGTCCTGTTCGTTTGAGCTTGTTTAGCTTATAAGCCATTCTTTTTCAGCCAATGAACAATATCTTTCTCTCACACCAAATCGGTCAATAGTACTTTCAGTCATGGCTTATCAGCCAAACAAGCCCAAACGAACAGGGCGCTTATCGCTGCAAAGCCTCACTTGTACTCGATTAATACCACATAACTCTACACACGGGTAAATCTATATCGCGCTCGAGCGTTTGTAGCGCTCGGTACACTCAGATTTCTTGGCCGTCGATTTCCTGGCGCTTGGCGCTCGCGTGGCACATTGCGTCCGTACGTGGCTCCCGCCTAAGGCTGGATAACGAGTTGGCTCGGCTCGGCTCGTTCTGACTCGTTAAGATAACGAGCTAACTTGGCTCGGCTCGTTATCCTAACAAGCCAGAAAGCTAGCTCGGCTCGGCTCGTTAAAAGCTCGAGCTGGCTCGTTAAGCTCGTGAGCCAGGTATAAAAAATACACAAAATATAATATTGTATTTATCTAAAGTTTGAGAATAATAATAATATAAAAGAAATACATCTAGACCAATTATTAGTCAATTTATAGGGTCTAGATCAGTTACAAATCAATTGTAAAGTATAAGACATGAAGTAATACAAAAACTAATATAAGTTTTGATATTTTTTTATGGAAGCTTGACTCGTTTAGCTCGCGAGCGGCTTACGAGCTGGCTCGTTATAACTAACGAGCTAAAATATTGGCTCGGCTCGGCTCGGCTCGTTATCATAACGAGCCGATCCGAGCCAAATCGAGCCAGCCACGAGCCGAGCTTCGTGTTTTTCGTCCAGCCTTACTCCCGCCATAAGCCTCTGTTGGCACCTGGCAGGCGGGCTCCTTTCTCCTCGGCTTGGCCTGGCCCGTGCGCGTGTCACGTCTGAACGGGAAGGATCAGAAGTAGGCGGGGCTTGCTCGCTGTCTCGTTTCGGCCCTGCTCCTGTTCCAATTAATTTATTTCTTGATTAGTAGTCCCAGATTACATCTCATTAAAACATATTTTATTATTTCTGTTTAGGTATAAGTTCCGTGTTTAATTGATGTAAATGATTGTTCGTAAATCATAATGTTTAGAATTACTCGAATAATTATCTGATTTTTTTTTGCTTTTTAATTTTTTGTATGTTTTATTTGGTTTTCTTTTGAAATCTTTCAATTTGGCTTCCATAGACACAATTTGGCTAATCTTTTTGTTGTTTTATTTATTATTTTTGCATTATTTTGAAAAAAATTATTTGGTTCATTTAATCTGGCTATTTGTTTTGTTTTATATGTTCATTTATTTAAATTAGAATCAAGATTTGTTTGACCATCAGACTATGTCCAGAATTGGTTATTTTTGGCTGACAAAATATCGAGTGCTAGGAGTGCTGGAAACAGTGTTTTGGTGCCTAGACACACCCTTTTTGTTTTCAGATTAGCTAGTCTCAAAGACTTCGACAGAAGAAATTCCCGTTTTCGCTTCACTATTCTCCCTCGTCCCTGATTTATCCCCCAAACTCACCGCCGGCGACGGGGCACAGCAGGCCAGTTGTCCTTTCGCCGGAATCTGTCCATCCCCATCCTCCTCCCCGCCTCTGCGCGTACTGGACCACCGTAGAGCGGGCATCCATCCGGCCTTGGTCTATTCCTTCCTTTGCTCGTTAGTAACCCTGATTTTTGCTCTACGAGTTTGTTTCGTTCTCAGCCGAATCCAAATCTCACTCTGCATTTGCGGATTCGTGCCCTATTTACTACTATTCCAGCCATCCCATCCATCCATGGTTCGACTAGGTTCGTCTTCTCCATCGCGGAAGCTCAACCCGAATTGACGCCAGAAGAGAATCGGTGCCCTAGGTGTTCGCGCAGAATTATTTTCCAGGAGATTTGGGGATCGAGTCGAACCCTATGCCCCGCTTTAAGCCTGCCGCCGGCCTGCCCCCTTACCACCACCGGGCACTCCCCGGTCCTGGACCCGGCCATGGGCAGGGTCCAGTTCCCACGGCACATGGGATGATGCACCGGGAGGTCCGTGACCCGTACGGGCCGCCGGGGCACGGGCCCGGTCCGTTCCCCTACGACATGCTGCCCCCGCCGGAGGTCCTGGAGCAGAAGCTTGTGGCACAGCGCGGGGAGATGCAGAAGCTGGCCGTGGAGAACGACCGGCTTGCTGTGAGCCACGCCTCGCTGAGGAAGGAGCTGGCCGCGGCGCAGCAGGAGCTGCAGAGGCTGCAGGAGCAGGGGGAGGCCGCGAAAGCCGCCGAGGAGCAGGAGATGAGGGGCCTCCTTGATAAGGTTGGGAAGATGGAGGCCGACCTGAAGGCCTGCGAAAACGTGAAGGTGGAGCTACAGCAGGCGCACGCTGAGGCGCAGAACCTTGTGGCTGTGAGGCAGAGCATGGTGGCCAATGTGCAGAAGCTGAGCAAGGACCTGCAGAGGAACCTCGGTGAGGCGCAGCAGCTTCCAGCACTCGTGGCTGAACGGGATGCTGCAAGGCAAGAAAATCAGTACCTCAGGTCTGTAGCGGATGCTGCGTTTATCCTTTAGCATTAGCATATATATTGTTCAATATGTGATTGGCTCCACCTTTGCATGCACTATTTATATTTCAGGAATACGTATGACTACGAAAGGAAACTCAGGGTGGATCACTCAGAGTCTTTGCAGACAATGAAGAGGAATTATGACTCCATGGTTACAGAGCTTGAAAAACTCCGTGCTGAGTTGAGGGACACATCTAATCTTGACAAAAGTGGTATGGAGTTTTGTCGTTTATCAGTTATTTCCTTTATTGCTCTATATATGTTAGCATCTATAGGGACTAGATTTTTTAATTCAGTTTTTTTCACCATGAAACATTTGTAAGTGTAGGTTTTTTCTACAATAATACCACCCAAAAGGCCGATGGTATATCTAGCCATCTTTCTGTTGGACAAATTTCTTATGATAGTGGCTACGGAAGTGCACAGGTGAGCCGTGAGCATCTTTAGTTCTTTACTTCCTAGCTTAAAAGTTGTTAAATGTCTGTTTGCTTAAAGAGGCCATTTGGCAGTGATTCTGAAGCCCGTTTCATTCTAGAAATGCCAGAATCTCTGCCAAACGGTTTTCTACTGGACGTTTCATTTCACAAAGCACCAAGAAACAGACCAAAGCTGGTTTCACATGAGAAACGGTCCCTCTGTTCCCACCTCCCCCTTAGCTTCACTCATATTTACTGCCTTTTTCCACTGTTAAAATAAACTCCACCAATTCTCACTTCTTCCGCAGATGATCAGATTAATCTGATCTGATAGGGTTTGGTTAGTGTGTGCATATATTTTTTATTTGTTATATCATTAGAAGCATATGTAAAGGGATACATCAATTAATTTAACCAACATCCTCTCTTCAGAGAATCTGAATCTGGGCAACCTGCCAAACTATTTAAAAAGTGATTCCGATTCATGGAGAAACGTTTCTGAGGAGAAACTAATCTGAAACATTTCTTGGAGAATTTGGATCCCTACCAAACAAACGATAAATATGTCCTACCGTTGTGATCATGAATTCGTGATTATCTGCCACTACAAGACAGCATTTACTTAAGTGTTTCCTCAATATCAGAAAATCTGTTCATCAAATTGCAATTGAGCCCTTTTGTTGTGATTCTTTCATAATTTAATTTCTACCTTAATGGTTTAGTATCACGGTGCATGCTTAAATTGGAGTTGAGGTGTCCTGATCCACACTTCAGGACATGAATTCAAGAGGGTTCATTCTCAACCTAGCAGTCCACCCACTCATTGTTCTCTTCCTTGTTGTCTAACAATGCCAACTTTCCAAATGAACAATGGCCTCATCTGATTTCAATGCCTCATTTCTCTGTTCATTTATTCCATCCCATTCCCCAACTTTCCAAATGAACAATGGCCTCATCTGATTTCAATGCCTCATTTCTCTGTTCATTTATTCCATCCCATTCCCCATTCAGGCATTCAGCCTCAATACTAGATCCTCTCCGCCATCTCCTGGGCGTCCTGCTCGTGCCAGTGCTTCCTGTGACACACACCACCCTCCAGTGCCACCTCAACATGTCATTGAGGGAACCTAGAACCTACTAATTCTTACGGAAATTCTTTCGTCACCTTAACATGCAGTTACTTGCTCTGTATGGACAATGCTTTATATGAAGGATGCTCAAAATTTTCAGCTGCCATAGTTTGTTAAATCAGCAAAATTTGCCTGATCTGACCATCTTGCTTTGCATGTCTAACATTTGATAGAGCTATACAAAAATATGCCAGATAGTTTAAAGATGGCACATACCCGCCATGTCGAGATTCTAGTGTGCATAGTACATAGCGTGTTACTGCTAGTATTGAATGATTGAATCAGTGATCTGGATGCCCCCTGTTCTCATATTGGGTAGTCATGGGCCCATGAGCAGTTGCTGATCACAAATGCAGAATAACTTGCACTAATGCTAGATTATATAGTTTCGTTAAAAAAAAGCTAGTTGATGAAAGCCGGACAGGAGTGAATCAGAAACTGGAGTTATGGCGGGAGACTTTGGAGTCCAAAGGTTTTAGACTTAGTAGAACTAAAACTGAGTATATGAGATGTGACTTTGGCACTACTACTCGGGAGGAGGAAAATGTTAGTTTGGAAGGTCAAGTAGTGCCTAGGAAGGATACCTTTCGATATTTAGGATCAATGCTACAGAGGGACGGGGATATTGATGAAGATGTTAGCCATAGAATCAAAGCAGGGTGGATGAAGTGGCGGCAAGCGTCTGGTGTCCTATGTGACAAAAGGGTACCACAGAAGCTAAAAGGCAAGTTTTATAGGACGGCGATTAGACCTGCTATGTTGTATGGTGCAGAATGTTGGCCTACGAAAAGACGACATATTCAACAGCTAAGTGTCGCGGAAATGCGTATGTTGCGTTGGATTTGCGGTCATACAAGAAGGGATCGAGTTCGGAACGATGATATACGTGAGAGATTAGGGGTAGCGTCAATTGAAGAAAAGCTTGTCCAACACCGGTTGAGATGGTTTGGACATGTGCAACGGAGACCTCCAGATGCACCGGTGCGTAGTGGAATCCTAAGTCAGGATAGTAACGTGAAAAGAGGCAGAGGAAGACCGAAGTTGACTTGGGTAGAGGCAATAAAAGGAGACTTGAAAGGATGGAATATACCCAAAGACTTAGCCTTAGATAGGAGTGCTTGGAAGACAGCTATTCACGTGCCTGAACCTTGATTGCTTCTGTTGGGTTTCAACTCTAGCCTACCCTAACTTGTTTGGGACTTAAAAGGCTTTGTTGTTGTTGTTGTTAAAAAAAAGCTAGACTGTATAGTTGGTTACTTTTAAGTTTGTCCCTTGATTCTCTCTTTTCTTTCTTCCTTTTTTCTGGCATGAAGTTAATGGATGCTGCTATCTTGCTGTGTAGAAAATGGATCGCAAAGTAATTAGTCTACCATTTCAAAGCACTCATAATATGATTTCTGCCTTCAGCTTATTGTAACTCTGTTTGGATTCATCTGTATCTAGTGATAACAATATGATTTTGATGTTAATTCAGGCAAGGACAACTCCTACTGGTCTGGCAGACCCTTTAAGTGGAAGCCCTGGAGGGACTGGTCTTCGTTCTGGATTTGATCCATCAAGAGGCAATGCATATGATGGTTCTCATGTTGCCAATTTTAGTTCTTCAAAAACCGGGACCCATGATGCAGCAAGGGGTGCCACTGGCTTTGACTCTTTGAAGGGTTCTGGGTATGATGCTTCAAAGGCACATGTAATTGGACAGGCGTCAGCTACAGCGGCTCATGGGGGCCTTGCTGGTTACTACGGGTCCAATCAAGCAACATCGGTTCCATATGCATGGGGACAATCTGCATCGACCCATGGATCTGTACAGGTGCCACCATCTTATGCATCTGGGTCAAACACATCCTACAGCGCAGCAGCAGTGCGTCCCTATGGCTCAGCTCAGGCGCAACCATCATATGGACAAACACAGGCACCATCTGCGTATGGGCACACACAGCTACCATCATCCTTTAGTCTAGCACAGTCACAATCCCCCTTCACTGCTGCACAGGGGTCCTCTCCCTATGGGTTGGCTGCACAGCCTCCAGCATATGGATCTGGGCGAGCAGGCACTAATGCTGGCGACTATGAAGCTTCTCTTGGACGTAAATAAATTTACGGCAAATTTGTAATACTTGGCTACTTTCAAAAGAGAGATTTGTACACCGAGTTAAAATCCTTTCTGTAGCTACTGAAACCTTGTTGTTTAACTGTTCAGAGATGCCAGAGGAATCTGTTACAGTCGATAAAAAAGATTATCTCTGTACATATCGTGATGCTTCTTAAGTTCTGGTGCATTTTTTTTTTGCTCAATAGAGTAGGCCAGTTGGGAACTCAGATTTGAGTTGCGTGCTATTGGTTTTATATCTGTCTTCACCAAGTTATGCCCATTGCCTGGCTGAAATGCTGCATGTACGATATGAAATACACACTGCAGATACTGGGGCTGTGCTAAGTCTTAGCTTGTTGCTGCAACTTTGTAGCAAACATCTGAGCTGGGAAGAAGCTGCTGGCAAAAGATCAGGAGATGCCTGCGGCCTACCTGAAAGCATATCCTTTCATCCATGACTTAGCAACAGAATGACAGACTGAAACGCATCATTTTACACCCATGATTGTTTACGGTACACCAGGGTACGTTTTCATGCAGGGGAAAAAAAGAGAGGTGCACGAAAAATCCATGGTGAACTAATGTCTTCTGAATCTGCATTTCAGTGGTCATGGATTAACAGAAATTAGTCGCTGAAATTCCAGCTTGGACCCTTTGCTTGTTGGTGCCGCACCACAGCCGTAGTTCTTAGTGGCCGCACTACTACTACGTCGATGGCTCTAAACCTCCAACAGAAATTCCAGCCGTAGTTCTTGGTGGCCGCACTCTTGTGTCTGATGGCTCTAAACCTCTAACTGGACTCCAGCAGAATAAATTCATGCGACCTACCTTTGCAGAAAGCAGGACAGAAAAAGACCCAAAACGGTTCCAACTCTAGCTCTACGCACAGGGGAATATATTAGGCCCTATACTGCCTGCCCCAAGGTTAAACTTGCAATTGGTGTAAGAAAGATGGTATTGATTTGATGGAAGGGTATAAAGCGGAAAAAGAGAGGAGGCTTTACAAGAACAGGAGCAGTACAAGTGAAGCTCGTGAGGTAACTGGCCAGCCGGAAAAGGCTCACTGAATAATCACTCTTTTATCTCTGGAGTGCTCCATCTTTACAAAAGGCAGTCTTCTTGCAGTAGCATGAAGCATGGCCATGGCGAGAGTTTATTCAACTTGTGTCAAATCACTCGTACGGTATGTTTGCTAGCGCGACATATGTAGCTTACTAGCTTTAATAAGAGCTTATCCATTAAACCAACTGAATGATGACATATATAGCTGTGAAAAAAAACTACCACTGTTTTGCTTTTTATGATTTATATATGCCATTCAACATTGATGTTGCCTTTGCCTGCCTACACATTTAGGTGTTTTCTATATAATTAGGTTGAATTTCAACCGCTACGACGACGTTGGTGCATTAGCAACGTACAGATCGGATCAACAAAAAAACTTTAGCCTAATCATAATCTGCTTTATTGATCATATCACTATCTTCTGCCCGCACTATGGAGCCGAGACATCTCTTTAAATGGATATATCACATGCTTTCTAGCTAGGTTCTATATATAAGTAGTTACCATTTGTCGGATTCTGTTATTCTTAATTTGTTTGCTTGGCTCACATGAGAGGGAAATAGGTCATAAACTAATATTAGCTTGATCAAAAGAGGTAAATCTTTAGCATATGAAAATCTCAGCCGCAAGGTCGAGCTAGGATTATCTTAATACACACACACACACACTCTTTTCTGTACATACGGCCGATGCCTTCCTTTAGAAGCCATCTACCCCCGTTCGCTGGTCTGAAACTTGGCTGAAAAACACTGTTCCGGCTGAATTGTTGTGAGAGAAAAACACTGTTCCGACTGAAAAAAAAGCCGAACAAGCCGAATATGGGGTAAGCCGAACAGGGCCATAAAAGAACTGACATGCAGCTTTACTGCACCGAGAATCGATGCAATTAGTTTAGCAGGGATTAGGACCCAAACATATCTAATTCGTAGCTCCCAATGACACTTGGACACAAAACATACACAAAAGAAATTGGTGATGGGCACATAATAAACACATATAAAAGAACTGACATGCAGCTTTACTGCACCGAGAATCGATGCAATTAGTTTAGCAGGGATTAGGACCCAAACATATCTAATTCTTAGCTCCTCGCCTAACATCCCTGAACCCTCTGCCCATCATTAGGATTCTGCCTAAAATTCGTTGTTATGATCGACTCCACGTTGTGATTACAGTAAGAGCGCATTACATGTACGGCAGGCACTAAACTAAGGCCCCATTCGCTTCGCTGAAAAAACAAGTCGAAACACTGTTCTGACTGATTTGTTGTGAGAGAAAAACACTGTTACGGTTGAAAAAACAAGCTAAAAAGTACGAATTATAAGACAAGCGAATAGGGCCTTAGGCAAAAAAATGAATGAAGAGACCTTGCAGCTTCCCTCCTCCTCTAGTCTAGAGAGACATGGTAAAGGCAAGCCCAGCTGTGGGTAGTGGGAGCTGTAGCCTGTAGGCAGCAGCACAGTACTGCAGCTTGAACTGATCTTTTTATGTGAGTAGAATATGATCGCTTTTACATAGCATCATAATGCCCTTTTTGACTGATCCTCATTAGTCAGTAATCTTGAATTATTGTATACTATATACAGATAGTTAGATACGCGCACACATACGTGCTAAAGGGGGTTGGAACTTGGAATGATCTGGTGAAAGAAAGAAACTTGTGCATGCGAGTCTACTTGTTCGGCACCGAAAAATGGTAGATTATTGGAGCAGTGTGAAAGCCCGCTACTTTTTATCATGACACGAATTGTTTTTGTGGAATTCTGATTAAGGGCGCAATGCAATGCAAGATCACGGAATTGCGTGCAAATCACGGTTTGCTTCTCTGGACTTCTCTTGTACAGGAAGCTGTAGCCTGTAGGATAGAATGCATCCGGGGTAAAAAGATCTTGGCGAGGGCCTGCTTAGAATAATGGCCATGAATGAAGTGACTGAACGTATTAGTGACTCTGATGAGATGCTGGCTTATCCCCATAAGCTTCCTTATCTAAACAGTTCCTCCTCCCTCCATTAATTCTCCATTCCCTTATCTGAAACTATTACATTCAGACAGTGTTCTACTTGATGCACGATGAACCACTGTGAAAGCTCAACTTGTATTTTGTTTTCCTATGATTGAGAGTAATATATGTATTTATGGCAATTCTTATCTGAGCGAGGGGTTTATTATTGCTGGACAGCTAGATTAGTTCTGAGAACAACTAGAGAAGCTCTGGAGAATCCTTTTTGGCAACTGAGAATTTTACTGAAATGTGTCGCAGCACGTGCATCGCATTTCAGTTGGAGCTGAAAGAGATTGTTTTCACTGAATGGGCAATCATAATTCAAAGCCGCCAATTGGCCAGTAAAGGAGGGAAAGTGACCGGTGATAAATAACACGTTTTTTTTTTTTGAGACGTTCGTCTTCCACTAGGCACTAAGCGCCCTAAGAGCTAGCTACATCGGATGGTTTCCATCAAGCACACCCCAAGGGAGAACTCGAATAATCCACGTCTTTCCTCCAGGATCCAATAATGAGAACGAGTTTACAATACTTAGTCCATTTCATACAACAAGAGTTCTTAGAAATACATTATGCAATATTAAGTTCATAGTGCAGAATTTAAACAGCGGAATTACAATAAACATCTAACGGTAGAATACAAGAATCCGTTTGTGCCCACCAGAAGAATCCTCCACACAACAGCTACTCTTCAAGCTACACCTGCAAACAGGGATGAATAAACCCTGAGTACACAATTTACTCGCAAGACTTATCCGACTAGTGAGAATAATTTCCTGACTTCAAATGATATGATAAGCTTTATGGTTTGCTGGGTTTTCTTTTTGCAAAAAACAATACTAGTAGTGAATCCTTATGTATGTTTCTTATTAGCAGTCATGATTAGTTTATTATCTAACCATTCTAGGTAAGCATCTATTCTACTTTCAAGCAAGAGTTAAGCAAACAGATCCATTTCACCATCTTTCATCTTTCAATTCTTACTACGGTGCTAGATTGTAAACAAGTCGTACCGGATTACTCGGCGATTCGCGAATCAATGTGCCTAGCTGGGCACCCCGAAACACACACCCCGCTTGTACCCTAGGAACAAGTAGGACTAACCCATCACTCTTCTGTCAAGGGGTCCAGGTCCTCGTCCAAACTTGGACTCCAAGCCCCCACACCTGAGTCCCGGACTCAGTGTGGTGCTTAGACCTCCACCATCCCCGTCTCCAATCAGTCGGTCTAGAAAGAGCCGGAACCCACGACAAGAGAGCAATAAGCCTTCCCTACTCCCATAAATAAGTATGTGCTAAGGATAATAAGTTTATGACTTGACTAGAATCCAATGCAATGGTCGGTCCTTAACCGACACAGACAGGGAAAACAGTGTAACCAAGCTATGCCCTGTTGGTCGCGGGACACAACCTCTTACACCCACCAATATCCATACCATATCCCTATCCGGTCTCCCTTTCTTTTCACTATTTTATCATGAGAATGGTAATAATAATCACCTATTGTGAGTAACGGTAGGTTACTTACGCTACTGAAAAACTTAAGCATAGCAGCTACTCGACCTAAGCTAGTAGGCCTTATAGGTAGGTATATCTATGTATGTAGTTTCAATATAAATCCTGTAACGTAAATGCACATCATATATATATTTTTAGTGATTATTCAAAATAATGGTTATGCACCGGGTCTTGCCTTGGGCAGACGGGTGGTCAGCTATGTCAGTTGTCAGTGGCTCCGAGGCTTCCTCCTGTACGAAGACTTCCTCCTCATACTCCTCAATCACCTCCTCGTATTCCTACTCTCCAGCGGTCACAAACTCCACCAATGCGTTCTCTACATGCATGCAATGATGATGCAATACTTAGCATTTTAACAATAGCAGCCCTTAAAATAACAATACATCTACCAAGCTACTAAGCTAACTCTAATGACTAAGATGCTAAGCTACCCATCCTTTCCACTAAACATGTATGAAACATTCAAGTATTATCTTAGCAACCAAAAATGCATTTCTTACTTTATTTACGATTTCATATATACTAAAACAAGGAGTACTTAGCTACCCTATATATCAACATATTCTAAGGCTACAAAAATTATAGTGAGCACATAATAATACAATGAACCTACTGTAAAAATTTCATGGACAAAACTATTACCCATTTGTCACAAAAATTCCTACAAATATTAATCTAAATACTACTAAACACTCGCAATTGATTTAATAGGCCTCAGTATCAACTAAGACATGCATAAACAAACTACGCCATCAGATAGACAACATTTTTAGGAACTAAACAAAATTAGTTTCATAATTTTTGGATACCCACAAGATTTTATATGATTTACCAAAGCTTAGCTCAGAAATACAATTGAAAAACTATTTCTATTCTCCACGAAAAAGCTAAACTGATTTTGGCTCAACACGGTCCACGCGGCGCAACGCGTGCGCACGCGAGCACGCGGCGGCCCACAGGCGAGGCATGGCCCACGCACGGAGGCGGCCCGCGCGCATCGGCACTCTTGCAAAAACGCCCCTAGACTATGAGCAAAACAACCCACAGTCCACGTTACTATTTCTATAGACCGACTTTACAACGGAACCCTCGGATATTTCTCCTCTTTACAACGGCAAGGCCCCCAGCCTCCCCCGTGCACTCCGGCGCGACAAGCGGTGGCACTGGCGCTTGTGCCGGCCACACGGGACCCACGCTGACCTATGTACGAGGCCGACGCTCACCTAGGGTTCAACGCGACACGATGGGTGGTGGTTGCATGAGTCGGGACACCGTAGAAGAACCTCGCCACGATGGCGAGCACCCTGCAGCAATGGCGATGGCGTTCAGGTGAGCCATAGCAACACCATGGCGGTAGAGGTAGCAGGTGAGCAACGACAACTCACCAGTGACCTTACCGAGAAGCCGGCTTGGCCGGAGACAACCCGAGCGAGGCTAGCCACATGCGTGCTGCGAGGTGAACGGTGAACCACAAAGGCACGGCCGCGTCAATGGCGAGGAGGCGGCACCAGAGCTGCGACTAGCATGCACATGACGAAGAGGGAGCCAAGGCAAGCTAGTGGTGTAGAGGAATTAGAGCGGGGTGAAGTGGTGGAGGCTGGCCACGATGCGGGCGGTGACGGGCCTTAACGGCACGGCGGCGGGCAAAGCTCCAAAATTGGAGCTCGGCGTGATGCGACTCAAGGCAGGGTGGGGTCGGCTAGAGAGGGGGCGTGAGGACGGAGACATGAGCATGAGAAATTGATGAGAGGTGCTCGGTCTCTGGCTTCACTGTGACACAACGCGACGGCGGTGGAAAACAGAGGGAGAGAGAGAGACAAGTGCGACAGTGGGTTCGGCTCATCCACGCCTTGGCGGGATGCAACCGACCGAACTTAGGGTGGCCTCTGCTAAAAGGTCCTAATGGTTAGAGGAGGGTGAATAGGCTATTAAAAATTTCTACAACAACATTTAGTAAACTGGTTAGACAAATATGAAGCGAAGTGAGTGTTGCGCTAGCCTACTAAAATTGCAAGCCACCTACCACAATTCTAATTTCTATAGTCTTTATTCACACAATGGCTATGCAACTACACAAAGTTAGTGTGTTCTTAAAGGCTAACTAAAGAGCCATACTAACCAAACTAACAAGCTCTCACGACTAGCTACACTAAAGAGCTTGACAACTAGTTTGTGGTAATATAAAGAGAGAGAGAACAAGATGGTTATATCGTCGAGTCGAGAAATGAACCAATCAATCATAAGAACGAATATCAATGAAGACTGATCACCTCGGAATCAAATGATGACACAATGATTTTTTTCTTTGTCAGCAAGCTAGTCCTCATTGTGGTGATTCACTCACTTGGAGGTTCATGCGCTAATTGGCATCACCCGCCAAACCCTCAATAGCGTGCCAGCCAACCAACACAAGATAAAGATCACACAAGCCACGAGCAATTTACTAGAGTATCTTTTGGCTCTCCACTGGGGAAAGGTTAAGAATCTCTCACAATCATCATGATCGGAGCCAGAGACAATCATCAACCTCCGCTCGATGATCCTCGTTGCTCCAAGCCGTCTAGGTGGCGGCAACTACTAAGAGTAACAAGCGAATCCCATAGCAAAACACGAACACCAAGTGCCTCTAGATGCAAACACTCAATCAATGCACTTGGATTCTCTCCCAATTTCACAAAGATGATGAATCAATGTTGGAGATGAGTGGGAGGGCTTTGGCTAAGCTTACAAGATTGCTATGTCAATAGAAATGGCCAACAGAGTGAGCTTGAGCTAGCCATGGGGCTTAAATAGAAGCCCTCACAAAATAGAGCCATTGACTCCTCAGTCCATTGAAAATCGAGGCCACCGGACGCGTCGGTCGTATTGACAGGATGCAGGACCCCAGCGTCTGGTTGCGCGATACACGCCACGTGGCACCTACTTCAAATACTAATCGGCCGATCTTAATGGTCATCAGTACATTTAAGTTGTGACCGGATGCTCTACAGTGTATGACCGGACGCAGGACCCCAGCGTCCGGTCACTTTCAGTAAGGTTCTACTCTCGATCAGACGTGTGAGTTCAATCATGACTGAACGCAGGACCCTAGCACCCGATCACTTCCAGTAAGGTTCCAGAGGCAGAAATTTCCGACCGGACACGTCTGGTCATGCCCGACCGGACTCGCCCAACGTCCGGTCACTCACCGTCTCCTCTGTGCGCTGCCACATCAGCACGACCGGACGCTGAACAGTGTTCAGCCAGAGTCCGGTCGCATGTATTCGGTCAAGAGACCGAGGGCGGCCTTCACTGCGTGCCACTGACTGGACACAGGACCCCAGCGTCTGGTCACTGCGTGACTAGCGTCCGGTGCAGTCTGTGAAACCCTGTCTTTTCTGTATAGGGCGTCGGTGGCACCATCGGACACTCCACCGGTGAAGTTTTGAACCCTTGCTCCCAAGTGCTAAACACAATGTGTATCACCTTTATGCATGTGTGTTAGCATATTTTCACAAACATTTTTAAGGGTGTTAGCACTCCACTAGATCCTAAATCCATATGCAATGAGTTAGAGCATCTAGTGGCACTTTGATAACTGTATTTCGATACGAGTTTCACCCCTCTTAATAGTACGTCTATCGATCCTAAATGTGATCACACTTGCTAAGTGTCTTGATCACCGAAATGAAATGGCTCCTACCACTTATATCTTTGCCTTGAGCCTTTTGTTTTTCTCTTTCTTCTTTTCAAGTCCAAGCACTCGATCATCAACATGGCATCAACATTATCATGTCATATTCTTTATTTGCTTCACCACTTGGAATATGCTACCTATCTCATGATCACTTTGATAAACTAGGTTAGCACTTAAGGTTTCATCAATTCACCAAAATCAAACTAGAGCTTTCATCTGCGCACCCGCTACATGACACTGTGGCCAAACCACATGCGCGCGTGGGGGCATGTGGGGGCACGGCATGCACGGTCGTAGCCCACGTGCGAACTAGGACAAGGCAAGCGGCAACAGCACAGCGTCGCAGTGGCATCGGTAGCGGCAGTGTCGCGACGCGAGGCGGGTCGACAGTGCGGACGCGACGGCGAGTTCATGGCGCCGGCAGCGGCTCCATCGCGGCGCGTGCGGGGAAGTCGACAGCAGCAGCAGCGGCTTCATGTAGCGGGGCCAGCGGCAGCCAAGACATGGCCAGGCCAGAGGCGTCTACGGCCGGCTGCGCGCAGCAGTGCGCGCACGCACACACGCGACCAACGCGGCGATGCCGAGCGCCTGAGCATGGTGATCGCGGCCATGCGGCCAACCAACCCGAAACCGTGACACACGAATTTTAAAGCCTTCAACACGACCAGACGGTTGCTCCTAAACCTAAACCGTCTTCATCGTGCTCAAGATGGCACATGAGACTACCAAATCGAGCTATAACACTACACCCCCTTTAACCCAATCTCTCACGATAAATTGCTAAACATAGCAATGTCTAGCTGTCGGCGGACTGGAAAATTTAAAAGTTTTTGAGTTGGATTTGATTTCCATTCGTGATTTCTAAGCTAGTGAAAATATTAGCTAGTAGTATCATTTTTCGACCGCAAGTATTTCATTGTCATCTATAAAGTTTATACTTCAAACTTTATTTAAGTATCACATACATGTTCTATAACATTTTTGCTTAATAAAAATTGGTTTTAAACCCTAAGTGATATAACATGACTATTGAATTAACTTTCGTTTCACATTCTAGTTGACCGTTTCGAGTTTTGGAAATTGATCTACACATCTTATTACATGCATTAACACATAAACATGATGCTCATAACATGTTTTAGTAAATGATTTATGATGTAACACCGAGGGTGTTAATAGACTGGTAGGTAATAGGGATTGGGAGGGGGGGGTTTGTGAAAATTATGTGCATGTGAGTAGCCTGTCAGGACCAGGCTGTGTGCATGCCTCCCTCCCCTCTTTGAAGCTACGGAGTAGTAGTAGGTAGGGATGGATTCGATCATCCAATGTTTTCCTCTCCGACAAATCTCCCACTTGGAGCTGGAGGTTCAGGAAAAGATTCATGCATGCATCTGTTAGCTTCTGTGGTGAAAAAAAAGGTTGAAACACCTGGGGCCGAGGCTGAGTGAACAGATTGAACTGGCTGTGGGCTTGTGGCTGCCCTCCCCGGCCAGTGTGATTCATTCAAATCAAATAATAAGCAAAGCATCAGAGCCACACAACATGCACAAAGAGTCTAGAAAACTCTGGGTCACCAACAGGATTCATTCATGAGAAACTATCATTTGAGCAGCACCCAGCAAACTCAGGGATTTCACTGCAGAAATCCTTGGCTAATAGAAGGTCAAACAGCAGGGAACAGCTCCACTAAGGCCTTGTTTAGATTGCAAGTTTTTTCACTCTCTCTCCTTCACATCAAATCTTTGGACACATGCATGGAGTATTAAATATAGATAAAAAAATAACTAATTACACAGTTTGATTGTAAATTACGAGACGAATCTTTTGAGCCTAGTTAGGCCATGATTGGACAATAATTATTAAATATAAATAAAAGTGGTACAATGTCAAATACTAATTTCTAATCTCATTCTAAACGAGGCCTAATGCGAGTACTATAGAAAAGAACGGCTGTGGCAGCAACGCTGCATGCTGCTCCACCAGACACCAGCTGCTGCTCATCAGCCGCCGTCCTGCAGAATCCAGCGGTGAGCGGCGAGTGTGAGTGAAGTCTGGCCGCACGCGTGCTCAGGTGCATGCTGTTGCTGTGCGCCACAGTCCCATCCCACCCCGTTCCCATGGCGGGTGCGGCGTGGGCCACTGGGCCTCGGTCTCGGCCCATCCCCACCGTCCAAACCGCCCGCCAACTTGCGCGGGCGGGAATCCTTCCCGATTCCGTTCCGCGCGCTCCGTCGTCGGAGCTGCCACGCCACCCGCTGCGCTGAGACTGAGAGCCAATGAGCCACTGCCCAGTGCCCACTGAACTGCACCGCACCTTCGTCCCTCGCCAGCCAAGGCCGGCCCCCGCTATAAATTGCGCTCGCGCCAACCCACCCCCGGCATCATACATATCGATCGGAAGCCAAGCCAGCTGCCAGCCAACCAAACCAAGCAACACCAGCAGCAGCTCATCATCATCATCATCATCATCAGCTCCGGCTTCTCCGTGGTCCTCGCGCTAGCTCGACAGGTCGGCCCAGGGGCGTACGTGCCAAGAAGTACACGAGCCAGCGAGGAGCGAGATGGGCAGCTGCTTCTCTTCTTCAGGGTCGGCGGGCGACGACGCGGCCGTCTACGGCGACGAGGGGAGGGTCAGGAAGGTGTGGCCCAGCGACGACGACGGCGGCGAGTGGGACGTCGACAACAGGGCCGCCATCTACATCGACAAGTTCCACCGCCACCAGTCCGGAGTCGTCTGCTCCGACTGCGCCGCCGACCAGCAGCAGCAGACACCGGCTGCCGCCCAGTGACGACTAGATAGCTGGCCGGCCGCCTATATATCATGAGCTGAGACTGAGATGGATCGATGAAGGAGTTCAGTAGTGATGTCTTGTTTTGGTGGATCCAATTCCGATCCCATCGGTTATGCCTGCCTGCCGCCATCGCTTCCACTTCTTTCTTCTTCTTCTTCTCCCTTTGGTTTCTCTGTAGGATTATCGAGATAGCTGCTAATGAATAATCATATCGACGGATTAGTCTAGATTGTGTAGTATGCATGTAAATTTGTTCCATATATACACATATGTGAAGAGACGATATGCGCTTGCTTTTCGAATTCTCTCTTGCAATGCTTCCTCCAATTCAAACAATAATCCTCTCATCTCCAAGTCTCCCGCTACATGTTTGTTGTTGCATGGTACTCCACTACTACACTTGTGATATGTGTTTCAGACCAGGACACATGAATCAACATGAAACTCTAATAATTAACGAAACAAGATGATGATGATGATACAATAATAATTCACACTTCATATGTGAGCTACATGTGGCCTTCCTAACAAGCACTTTTCCTTTCCACGAAGCACGGTGTGGATTTGTTGGACCCAAGCAAAGTGCATGCCACATGAGCGGCACTTTAATTTGGAAATCGATGAGAATGAAAGAAGCCGATGAGTGGATCCGACCGACTTGCGCACCATGCATCATCTCGGCCTTCTTGTACAGTTCTCTAGCTGCTTTCCTGCTTGTGCAGTGAAAGCTCCACGGCATGCATCCGACAGTTCAATGCAAATCCTTTCACAAATCTCATTCCTAGAGCTGATTATGAGTCATTTCAACTTTCAACCTTGTGCAAAAGCCAACGAGTGTCATTTCCTTCTTTCTATCAGTCCTTTCCTGTCCTCCTATGCCATGCTACCGCTCAAGTCGCTAGCTATGCTGGAAGATCATGATTCGCTGCTGATCGATAGCAAGCTATACCTACCTAGCTAGATCAGTCTGCAGATATTTTTCTTTCTCAAGAAAAAAAAGTTATTGCTACCCCTCATATATGAGAATTTCTCTTTTTTTCAAGACAAAGGAATGAAAACAAGAATTTCTAACCCAAGTATACTTAATTTTAACACTCTTGTACACTCATATATTTCACATGTCTGAATTTCAAGATGATTCCAAGTAACACTCTTGTACAACCAACTAGTAAAAATAAATTGTTAATTTTCTGATTTGTTATTTGCTTTTGTATCATGATATATCAAATTTTTGTCCATGTCTAACTATAGCAAGAATTGTAAATTGTTAATTGTTTATGTGCCAACATAGATTAGATTTTGTCGAGTAGCGGTTTTGTCTAAACGGTTTTTTATTCTCAGAACCTATATAAATTGCAATGAACTAAATCTGAAATTTTAGTATAAATTGTGCCTATTCTCAGAACCGTCATATGAAAGAAAGCTAAAATTCAGGCACCCTAATTTTAATTGCACATACAAACTGAAAGCAAGTGCCGTGTGCACATCACCTGATATATCACTTTTGTTCTCATGCATAGTTATCAACAGTTTGGCATATCTTTCTTAGTTCTTTTTAATAAGAAAGCAAACAACTGTTATCTAACTTGATTTCTTTTGAGAAAAATAAGAAAGAAAAGGCAAACAACCGGTATCTAACGCCAACTTGGCATACATATAACAAATGCCACGTATCAGAAATATGCTGAAGTAATCTTGCTTAGTTTCTTAGAGCGATGGCACCATTAGTTTTACTATATATATGCAGCTTCATACTATCATTATGCCAAATTGCCAACTAATTAATGTTGTGATGCCTAGTTGCTAATTTTCTTTTTCAAAGTAGCAACACATATGGCTGAGAAACCAACAATCTTCTTTGTCATCTCAATAGAATAGAAAGAAGCAGGAAGTTTTCTAATCATCATTTTTCTGCAGATTACCACCCATAACTGTTTTATAGGGTGTACCTGTGAAATGAAACCTTACTACCAGACAAACAAACATTCAAATTTCATCCAAGTAAAAATGTAAATTTTGGCCCATGTGTTGCTAATTTCAGCTAGTTAGTGAGTTACATGTATTTTTCAGAACTCTGATCTGTTTCTCTTTTAAAAATTTTCTCGAATATGCTTATCTTTTTAAATTCATATTTTAATTTGAAAACATAAGGCTGTAAAAGACCTACAATTCTTGTTCCACACGGCGACACTGGCATCAAGGAATCCCAGTCCCCAATCTTTTTTACAAGGAAATGAATCCCTAAAATGTGACCAAATGTGACCTGCAAGATTCAATTTTCCCGGCAGATTATACAGGTCACGTAAACTTGTCTCTCAACTCTCATCCTTTCTTTCTTTGTTCTGTGGAAAAGAACTCACTGAGGGGGACTAGGAGTAGAGCATCAAATCCTCCTGGCGAACGAGCCTTTCCTTTCATTCCTTTTCCTTCATGGCAAATGACACTTTTGGTAGATAAGAACAAGGCGCGATCCATCGTTCAATGTGACACAGATTCACCGGACCTGTTGGTGTTTACATAAAGAAAAAAAAAACAGATGCTTGGAATAATACGCTCTAAAAAATGAACACCCGTTAACTGATTGGATGGATTCATAGCAGATAGCCCTCACTAGTGGAAGCATAGATATTATTTGCTCAGGTTGATTTGTATACGTTTTTCTGACTGTCCAATCCATGGTTTTTACCAAAGAGTGAAGGCTAGCTAGCGAATCCAAATGTTCTGCGAGAGATTGCTGAAATGCTGTTCTATCTGGAGCATATGCTGGTGCCGTGCCTTTATTTCCTCTTCTGACTCTCAAGTAAAACATAGGTGCAAAATATTTTGTCTGCAAGCTTCTGAATGCATCTGAATAAAACGAACAGCATAGTGCTAGCACACAGGAACGCATGCAACTATATGGAAGGATTTTGCAGGCCATGTGGCCTGGTGATTCCTCAACCCTAATTGTGGCCAAAGTGGCAAGTGTTTTCGACCAGCGAATACAATGCGTTACTGCATAAGATACTCTCACCCAATGATGCTACTTTACATACATAAGCGTAAATAATTCCATCTTATTTCCCGAGAGCTGTATGTAGAAGCATCATCCAGGTCTTCGAATATTTTACATGCAAGATTTTCAATAGTTCTCCTGCTACGCACATGCTATTTGATCAACAACTTGCAATATTGCTTTATATAGTTCAGGCAAGCCCTGTCACTTTTTACAGGCTCAACTTCCCAGTAACTTCTGTTAGTAGTAGTAGAACTTGGCTTATGGAATCTGGCGAGCTAATTAGTCACGGAATGTTTGGTGCTCCTGACTTGAGAATAATCACAATATGCAGGGCCGGGGCCCCGTTCTTGGCGACAGATTTTCCATGGCTCAGTTTCAGACAGCCGCTGCGTCGTCCTTTCGGGGCGCTCTCTCTCTCTTTTCCAGGGAATTGTCCATTGTGTGGATGCCTTGGATGGCAGTGGACGGGGGAGAGTCCTTTTTTCTGCACTTTAGAAAGTACTGGCAGTTTCTTTCTGTCCCCTGAAAAATGGCCACCGTGCACGTGGACAAACCATTGTGGGTTGTACGAACTGTACGCTACCACCAACCTAGCAATCTGCGATCATGGCTGTCAAATTGTAATATCTACTGAGGCCGCGTTTAGATGACGAAAATTTTTGGTTTTGGTTAATGTAGCACGTTCGTTTGTATTTAGCAATTAGTGTCTAATTATGAACTAATTAGGTTCGAAAGTTTCGTCTCGCGCTTTCTCACCCAACTGTACAATTAATTTTTTTTTGTCTACATTTAGTACTCTATGCATGTGCCGCAAGATTCGATGTGACATTTTAGGGTGAAAAATTTTGAAAACTAAACAGGCCCTAACTTATGAGAAACAGAATCCGGCCCACTGTACGGAGAAGAAGAGAAGACCGGAAGGCACACCATCAGCCTGTTCGCTTGCTCGTAAACGATCGTAAATTTCCAGCCAGGAACAGTGTTTTTCTCTCACACCAAACCAGCCAACAGTAAATAATCCACGATACGATACGGCCTCCCGAACAGGCTGCATAGCGATAGGCCTTTAGTTGTTTGGGGCAAAACAAATCATCAAGTTGTTGTGTCGATCTGCTTTTACCTTGCCATTCATAGAAGAGTAGTAAGCAGTAGTGCTCGTTTTCTAAGGCCAGTCTCAGTGGGGGTTTCATCTCCCAGTTTTTAACACACCATATTTTGAAAACAGTGCAGAAGAGTTTTATCCTCATGAAACTTTCTCTACTCTCATGAAACTTTTATCTTCTCTCTCTTCATCAAGACAGTACCATGTCAGCATATTTAATGTCCATATAACTCTATAAAATCTCCATTAAAACTGGCATAAGTTGTAACCCCATAGCTAGCCAGCCGGAAAGCACAAATGCATGCAATGCACGTCACACTAGCTAGCTATATACAATAATTGTCTTGTAACTGAAGATCTTCAGGCGGAAGCCAGCTTAGCTATATGGGGAGAAGCGGCCACTGTCGCAGGGAACTTGCACTGGGTGCGGCCAGTGAATTGAACCAACTTGAGCATTAGGCTAGACTTGCAGTGGTCTCAAGCTGTTGTCCACGGAATCCTGGAAAGCGTCGGCAATCGGCATGTTGCAGGAGAAAGAGAGGGTGAGCTGAGCCTGAGCCTGCCTGAGCGAGGAAACTAACTAAAAGGAGGTTGCCACCTTTGATCAGCTTTGTTCACCTGACGCCTGACGCTTGAAGATTACTGTCGTCCGTCGTTCACTCTTGCACGAGGCTGGGGGCGCCGAACCCTTCCAACGTCAAAGCGCTAGGAGCGCTCTTTCCAGACATCAGAAATGAGTTGCGCTAGCAACAGCGGAGGCGCAAGCCCACTTCTGTGTCAGCTGTCATTATCTCGGTTTTCTACCATTTGTGTTATATAATATCGATCAAAATTTGAATCTGTATGTCCTCAGCTGTAATTTTGTAGACTTGGTAGGACGCTCGCCAAAAGTGCGTTGTTTGTATGGTCAAACTATTCTACCTTAATTATAATGATGCGTAAATCTTTTGTCTATTCGAAGAAAAAAATAGATACCTGAGGCTCTGAACTACGCTCGTCACGTGGGCCCACGTCTCCTGTACTTACTCTTAGAATTAGGATGTCCGGATGTTTGTTCCGGTTTTGAAGCAAGTCAGAGACACAGGAAGGAAGCCCTTTATTTTCGTTTTCTTCACAAAAAATAAGATTTCAGTTAATCCCTTCCCCAGAAGGATTAGAGTGGGTGAGGCCGTGAGGGGCCGGGATTTTGACTTGTAGCCTTGTAGGACACTAGGACGACGAATCGAAAGGGTGGCCGGGTAGCCTGCAGGGGGGCGGGCATCGATGCTTTGCTACCCTACGGGCACCGGCTATTTATGTTTGTAAGAGTAGATGTAGTAGATCGGTCGAGTAGCTAGCTAGGTCTCCAATCGTGTCTCCCGGGCGCTGAGCTGATCGAACATGCCCAGGTTCTTCTTGTCCGTGGCCCTAGCGATCGGGGAGGCCAGGAGGAACCCGGGCATGGCGTCCGGCCGGTCCGGACTCACGGTGACGACTGACGACACGTCGTCCCTGGTGCTGCTGCTAGGCTGATTATGGGCTGCTGGAGCCTGGAGGGCATGCAGGCTAGCTAGGCCCAAGGATAAGGGCATGAGGGCGTACGTGATCGGCAGCAGCAGGGGTGGTGCATGATCGTCAAGAGACACGATGGACTCGACTTCGCTTTTGACATCAGGGCGACATGGCGAGCAGCATGCATGCTGCATGCCAGCATCCATCATGTTGACTGTTGAGGATAGGCGACGACGCACACCGACCGACCTGCAGGACCGCCGCCCCACGGGCCACGGCCACGGCCCGGCCGGCGCATCGCATTATTCTGGTTCTGGTCAAGCCCAAGTCGTCTCCACGGCCCGGCGCGGCGTCCCGTGCTTATCGCGTTCTGCTCTGCTCTGCTCTGGACTTCTGGTCGTCCTGGCCAGCTAGCTAGAGTCCACACTCAGCTCCGATGTTTAACGCCGGTTCGCTTGAACGTTTACGTGCCTTATAAGTCGATTGATACTGTTTTTGTTATGAGAAAAAAACATTATATTAATAAACATGGTTGATATGATCAAGCGAACATGGTGTAAACTTTAACCATGCATAGATAATAATAAGGCTATACTGTATGCTTCGTCTATTAACGACATCATGAATAATAACTCTATATTATTTGCCTTAATTATCCCTCTAGACTTGCAAGTCTACGCACACGGATTCCATCCACCGTAATGTTGGCGTGGCTTCATAGAGCAGTCCCAATAAAAAAAACTAGTAGTTTCTATAACATAAGATACTGCACCAAAAAATTACTGCTTTTTAACCCATGGTTTCTATGAGTAATAACTATTTTCTCTTTCTCTCTTCCAATTCTATCTTCTTCTTCCAATGAGAGTGCGACACGAGCTCCCTAGAAACTGGTGGTTTATCCCCAATGGCGATTTCATGGTTTCTTGGTGCATTGGGTCAAAAGTAGACCTGATTTCTTCATGAAGAAACAATTTCTATGATTTTTGCTCTCTTTCTTTATTAATTACGTTGCCATATCAGCATTTTACCTACGTGGTAAGTCATTTAATGAGGATAGAAACCATCATCAATGCACTATTAGGACTGCTCTAATTAATCATTCCAGTTCCACGTCTGAGCCTGTCCAAAAGCTTTCGCGACGCCCCTCCCCACGTGCACCATGTCACCAGCCCACAAAACGAAGCAAGCAATTGCAGCGACGACTCGACTCGACTCGAGACCAAGACCACCGCCCGCCCGGTGGACTGGTGGTCGCCGGTCGGCAGACCTCACGCGGCACGCGGGCAGGCACCGACCGCGTGGACCTGTGTGGCCACATCGCCGCTGCCACCTGATCGAGCAGCCGACCACGCCGGCGCATCGGATCGCCCCGCCGAGAATCTGTCCCGCCTGGCGGCCCACAAGCCGGGCCCGACCCACGCCGTGCCCCCCTGTCCAGGCCGCCGTCCTCCCTACAGGGCCGAAATACCCCACGCGTCAGGCCTCTCCCTGACTTCTCGACGCACGGAACATGTCCTCCTCCTGGGTCTTTGCGGGGGCGTTTGATGGGCCGAGTTTTCGTTTGGTGATTCAAATCAACGACTGCTAAAAAAATAGGTCAGACTAGGATGAAAACGTATCGGATACGGACGGATATCACTGATATTACATTTGTTTTCATATTTTTGTCCGGATTCGGATTCGAATACGGATAGTGTCAACTATGTCGGATAGGATACGATTGGATATCGACATCATAAATATGCGATTTGAGTATTCGGATACAGATACGGTATCGGATGTTGGATATCCGAACTCGGATACGGACAGATCTCAACCCCTCTAAACGGATTCGGTTTCGAATACGGTCGGAAAATATCCGTACCGTTTTCATCCCTATGTCAGACCATGTGTGCGACACGATCACACGACCAAGACCACCACCGTTCAAACATGGCGCCGTGCATGATTCGTGCTACGGTTAGTTGGCGGGCATTCTGACCTTGACCGCTTGCAAGATAGTACATCACCGACCAAGAAATTAATTGAAGGCAACAATAGTCCGTTTGTGAGCCATCACGGAGAGATAGTTCAACTCGTTAATTCACATGTTCCATCAATTAAGTCAGAGATGAACTTGATTGCCTAAGTTTGACACGACCTGCTTGTCTAGTGTTGATACTCTGCCACAAAGTTATAAACGCCGTGGTGCAATGCACGACCAAAATATGATGTCGTGGCGCATTAAATGGCTGAATACAAATTGTTGCATAATTTTTTTTGCGAGACCCTGTTATAGACACCAACACTCACATACACGAGCGACGCACGCACACCATACCCCTATGAACATCACCGAAGAACTGAGTTGGACCGGTAAATCTTAAGTTTGACGAAGTCACCACAGGCGTCTCGCTGTCGACGGGCACGTCGCCTTAAACAATAATGACAGGCCACGGGCGTCTGTCCCATCCGGACACCACGCGGCAACTCCGCCTCACTTTGCCGCACTTCTCCCGCTGCACGCCCGCCTCGCTTCCCTACCACGCGACCCATCTCGCGTCGCTTGCTCCTCGCCCCAGTCGTCGCGCGGTCCATCGACGCCTCTCGCTGCTCGCTCCAGCCGCGCCCCTGACCGGGCAGTCGTCGGGTGGGCTGCGCTGGCCACGCGTGCTACAGCTGTGCGTCGGGCCAACCATGCCACGCCACGCCCCGGCTAGTGTGACAGAACCGACCAATTATACGAAATTAAGTAAGAAAATCATCCACCAGAGCAGACGATTGAACAAACTTAAGCCCGTATAACCCGGTAGTCCATGAAATCATGAAGGATTTCAAACCAACTCGTGTCCCAGCCATGATCATAATAAGTTTAGCGGTCACCATCACAAATTACATAAAAGTTCGCATCACAGATACATCAGGGTTTAAACATAGTTATTACAACCAGTTCGAATAAAAGTAGCGGAAGTCATTTGTTCAAACCACACACACTCATGCGGAGTTTAAATATAGTGCCAGCGAATGATCATCTCCAACAAAAGCATCAGGTGAGACGTAAGGAATGACCATGCCCATGGTCCTAAGCATCACCCATCGCAGGATAAAGGCAGTTGATACAGTCATCGTAATACATCTGCCCATCTGCAACAAGTGGGAATAAAACCCTGAGTACGAGAAGGTACTCAGCTAGACTTACCCGACATAACCAAAAATAAATGACACCAAGGATTATGAAGGGCTTTATAGTAGGGTAGCTGACTCATTTGCAAAAAGAAGCATTTTTAGCATTTCAAGAACCTTTCTAAAAGCATTATTGCCAAGTTAATTATTATGAACCTGTCGACTAGATTTGCACCTATACTAGAGTAAACATGTGATTAAGCAGATAATAATAACCAATGATCATTAAACAACGTCCATACTGTCATATTCATTATAACTGTCCAAGTGTTCCATAAACATTTACTACGATGAAGTAACTCAAGTCAAGTGCTCACTATCCAGGAGCGATGGTGATTCGAATCGATTCCTAACCAGCTGGTGATTTATTCCTTACACAAACCTCACTCACCCGCTAAAGTGAGATATTGATCACCGAGTCAACTTTCCAGGAATCTCGAGTTTGCCAGGAACCACATGTACCCGGGGGCCGACCGACTGCACTTTGGTCTTATCATCCCGCCCCCGTGTCCTACCACACCTGCTCCGGCACAGTGCGTTGCGGGCAATCTACTCGGCCCGAAAAATATCCCAGCTTCGCGGTCAGAAGGTACTTTATCCGGCCAGCTAAATGTAAGGCATGCGTTCAACATGACTTGAGGCCCAACAATGGTCGGTCCTTAATCGACACAGACGGAAAACACTACAGTCCAAAACTCTGCAAGTCTCCGTCCGGTCTCAACTTCATTTAACACTTAGTTATACCATAACTTCATAGTCATCCAAGCAGATCCAGGTAACCACCTATAGCTCGCAGGTGACAGGAAATCACCTGACTTCTACCGGTCTAAGCCAGCTAAGCATTGACTTGACTGCGGATACCAGGGTAACAAGGATATAGTATAACAAAGGTAGACAAGGTATAATGCAGCAACGGTTGCAAACAACTCCTGAACGTAATGCATCAATTAAAGTAAAGCATTTAATTAAATAATCGCAAACCGGGAGAAAAATGCTCCGGGGCTTGCCTCTCTCGAAAGAGCTCGGACGGTGATCGGGGCACTCCGGAAGTTCCTCAACGTCCTCCTCGTCGGCTTCTGGCACTTCCTGCTGCTGCACCTCGAGCTGCTCCTCGGGCTCCTCGGGTATGACGACTGGGTTCTCGGTTTGCGATCCTGTATGATGCAATGCGCGTAAGTGATTATGCAAACGGTGCATCGAAGGAGATGAATGCGATGGATATGTTTAAATGCAAGGTAGTCAACATCATCCAAGAAACTACACTACAAGCACATGTCATCTACTGCATTCTCTTCTACTACTAATATGTTAAGTCAACATATCTTATGGAATGCTTCAAAGATACACCAAAGCTTTACTAATTTCTTAATTATACTTAAAGCAACACTTGCTTAAACCCTAATTAATAATAGGTTTGAATAGCAACATATATTTCTGATGCTCCTAAAAATCTGAGAAAATTACAGTAGCATAATACTATCCTAAACAAACTACCATAAAAATTTCATGGCATTTGGATAAGTAAACTATCCTACACAAAAATGACAAGCTATAGCATAAAAATGAGCATGAAATTACTTTGTACTATGAAAAGTGTCAAACAACAGAATTAATATTTTTCCTAGGTTCTTCATAGCATATAATGACTGTACAAAAATTGTCACATGCATGTTTTATACAAAATTTGCCCTCTAGCAAAAATAACAAAAATCAACTATTAAAGGTACTTGAACTACACCTAAAAATTTTCCCACAGCACATGCATGCAACATATTTTTCCTAGGAAATACATGACATAAGAAGATTAACAAAATTGGAATCATATTTTTCTGAAGCCTATAGATTTTTCTACATATTTTTCAAGTTATCAGCAATATTCATGATTAAATAAAATTCTACAGCAAAGTATCTCAAAATGACATGCACAATTTTTCCCAAGTAGATCTGATGATAAGAAACCTAAACAAATTTATCTCAACAGATTTGAAACAACTTTGAGTACTCAAACATTTTTCAAACCATTTCAAATTTCAAATAATAAAGAATAAATTGAAACCATTTATTCAAACGCTACTGGGCCAGCCCGAACGGCTTAGGCGGTCCACGACTGTGCGCGCACACGGCCCAGAACGGCGCAGCCCAGCACCGGCTTCCTCTCAGCAGCGGCGACTGGCAAATGGGACCCGCGCGTCAGCGAGAGAAAACAGGGGACGGAGGAGACGACGGCGCGGCAGCTGCGAAATTCGCCGACGGCGAGTTCTCCGGCGAACCCGACGGCACCGGAGTGCTCCCCACAACTATGCGCACCCATCCATACCTTCATTTCAACCTCTACCATACCCTAGCAACGACGGCGTCAGCAACGGCGGGTGGCAGTGAGATCGCTGCGGCACTCCGGCGACGGCGAACTCCCATTGCCACAACCAAGCTTGGTACAAGCTTTACTAGACTACTACGGAGCTATCTAAGCAACTAGAAGAAAATGTAAGAGTCCCTAGCTACCCCAACCATGGCGGCCTCAACTCCGGTGAGGACACACGCATGGCGGCGGTGTCAGGAATGGACAATGCGCCCTTACCCAAACTCAGACGGTGCAGCCAAGGGTGGAGGAGGTAGAAGAGAACAAGGCGGCACTACAATGAAGATGTGGTGAGCGATTTTGTGACGGCGAGCAAGAGCGAGCTCGTCGGAGTTGCTGCGGCTACTGCGGTGGAGCTGTGAGCGAGCGAAGAAGGCGAATGAAAACGAAAAACGAGCGGTGAACGGGTCGGGCAGGCGCGCGGGGCTTAAGGAGAGGCCAGCGGTGCCAGAATGGCCGCGGCACGTGGCCTGCGTGAGCAGAAGACCGGCGACGCACGGCATCCACGCGGCGGTGAACTTCTGAACCGGTCGGGTACTGTAGCTGCGATTCAGAGAACAACAGGGCTGACTAACAGCGCCAAAAGATGATGCTCGATCTCCTAATCCGTTGAGTGTTAGCGAAAGAAATCAAAACAAAAGTTGTACACCTACATGCCAGCTACAAAACTCATTTAGAGATCACTGTCTAATTCGCAAAGGACAAAGAGTAAAATCATGCCAAAGTCGTGTTCAAGAAACTGAAAACTGGAGTTTATACTTAGAAATTTCTAAGTGTTGAACTCAACCCAATTTGTGACTTGTGGGACCATTTTGAGCATGTTGTGCACATTTTCATGACTTGGTCACAAAATACTTTTTGTTCCTCATATAATTTGCTACAACTTTGTTTTAGGTTGCTCAGACATGCAAACATTCTAAGTGATGCTTTTTGAACAGTCAAACCAAAAAGTCCTAGGGTCAAAACAAGTCAAACCCTGATTTGGAAATCTTAATTAGGCAAAATGATCAACATGAACATTGTTCCTAATGACTTTCTAAGCATAGCTAAGATGTTTAACAATGTATTTAGCCATACCACACATTGGTCATACAATAATCAAGCACTAAAGGTACTGAAACGATGAAAAATAATTGAAATCATACTTTTGTTTCAAAGTCATGTTTCCCATGTTTCAAGTGATATATGCTCATGAATGGATGAATGATGCACATGATCAGGAAATGCAAGTGCAATTAGGCAAGACTAACACCAGGGGTGTTACAGTCTCTAGACACCACCTGTCGACGAAGGCGGTGAGGAGGGGACCATCCATGTCTAAGAGGCCAGCATTGATAGCTCTAGCCAAGCCCAGAAAACTGACTCCTGCTCTTGAGAGGTACGGGGCGTAGCGCTCGTCCCACTCGAGCGGACGATGAGTTTGGGGATGCAGCAGGACCAAGGCCTAGAAAAAAACAATGTTAGAATCAATAGCGGGGTTAAAGACATTATACATGAAAAGGAAATATTGTGTACAAATCACTTACATCACCGTTGTCGACCATCAAGTGTGTTGGGTGGTCCATGTCGTAGTAGGTCTCAAGAAGGGCGAACTGCAGGCGCGCCATGCTGAAATTGTGAAAACGATGAGACAACGTTAGAATATGGAAAAAGTAAATAAAACTTGCTAGATGGTACAAAAACAATGAACAAATGCATGGAATATATAAGCAACACCCATTTTAATCTATGTATGTACCTTTCTAACCTTCGAACCACTATGACTCCTGTTCTATGTTTCTAATTTCTTTGACTTCTTATGCTTCTTATGTGTGGCAGCAGTATGATCGAATTTGTGACATTTGGAGCAACGGACCTGTCCTGGTGCCTCATCGAAGTTGCCAAAACCATACATATCTTCACCATACTCATTTGATGCATCCATAACTCCCTGGAGCCGCCTTTTCTTCCTTCTACCCTTCTTTGTCTTTAGAAGGTTTGGATCAGGAACATAATCCAACCGGTAGTACTCGGGCCATTATGTCGGATCTAGGTAAGCCTTGAAGCTTGACTCCCACACTTTGAGAGTGTTTGACATGAGGTAAAATGGAGACATGAACTTTTCACTTTCGTGGTCTAGACCCCTGCATCTGCAAGCTATAATGACATGCGAACAAGGGACATGGAGGAGTTGTGGAATGTTACAAGAGCATTCCGCTTTCTCAAGGTCCACCCTATTATTCCTACCACCGTACTTCTCACCCCCGGGTTCGTTCCTCTGGCCGACTTGATATTGTAGACTAACCTCGATGGTCCAAAGGCCTCCCCCACTTGGTTGGAAGCTATGTGTAACACCCTCGGTGTTACGCCCTAAACAGCTGAAAACCAATTTTTATTGAGCAAAAATATTATAGAACATGTGTGTGACACCTAAATAAAGTTTGAAGCACAAACTTTGTAGGTGACAATGCAACTTTTGCCTTTGGAAAATAATATTGCTAGCTAGTATTTCTAATAGCTTAGAAATGGAACTTGAAATCAAATACCGATCAAGACATAAATTTTTGAAGTTTGAAAATAGTGTGACAATGCCATGTTGGTGAATTAATCTTGGAAAATTTTGCTAAAGGTTAGTGCTATGTCTTTGTTCCGTATGGTAATCTGATGTACCCTCTTTAGCATGGTTTAGGTGGTTGAGCCTCAACTGTGTTAGATTAGTTTCTAGACATGCTTTAAAATTCATGCCCAAACACGACATCGGGTTGTCTGGCCGGGTGTGCGTGGTCCCCACGCTTGAGAGCGCGATGTCACCACGTTGGCCACATCGCGTGCACGCATGTTCCTGTGTGTTGCCCGACCGAGTCCATCCTTGGTTTTGCCATAGTCTGGCTGTGGCCTGGCCGCTATGGGCCGCCGTACTGCTGCCACCGCCGTTGTCGTGTTGCCGAGCTACTGGGGCGCAACTACTACCGCCTTTGGCCACTGCCGTGTGGCATTGCTACCATTGTGGCACTGTGCTATGCTGATATGAGTACCTCATCGCTGTGTGCACGTGGGCTAGCCCCTGTTGCTTTGCGCCGTCGCCTCACCTTAATGGCGTTGCGGCCACACATGCCGTGCTTTCCCAACTACCTACGCGCACACACGTTATTTGGTTGCGATGTCTCATAGCGAGCGCACAGGTGATGTCTCAGGTCTGGCCAATCGCTTGCTGACAAGGCGAGGATAGCCAGAGCTCGGACCTACCCCTTCTCCCTGCCGCCTCTGCTGTCTGAGACGCACCCACAAAATTAGCCAGAGAGAGACCACCTCAATCTGATTCAATGCGTCTGTGGCCTTGCCATTAAGCCACCTAGCTGCCCGACCCTATCACACCTTGAGTTGAGCTTGGCCAAGCCTTAATTTGGCCATTTTCCCACCGTTGGGCCATTAAGGCCGCACCCGGCCAGTGCGGGTGGCAACTCACCATTGTAGCCGTGAGAGGACGACCCAGCTATGCCATTAGTTTTGCCTCAACTCCCTCTTCGCCCTGCGCTCATCATATGAACCGCTACCGCTACCCTAGCACCGTTGATGCGGCCATGTCCGCCACGGTACGCCACCATACGACTAGGTCACACGTGGCCAGCCCTCCTCCATCATCCTCTACCCCAACGGTCACTTCGATCAAGTTCATGGTAAGCTCCTGATGCTCGCACGTTAGCTGGTTAGGCCTGTAGCGGCCCTAGTTCACCAGAACGGTCACGCCACCGACGTGGATGGCCGCGTGTCGCTGCAGCCCTCACCAGTGAGCCCCACCACCCATCACCGCCACCTAGCGCAGTCGTCTAGGTCGGAGATGGCGATCGACCCGCTATATGGGTCCGTGTAGGTCCTAGGTGTCTGACATAGACGCTAGCCGCGCCGCCGTGCATAGGGTTGTCGGGGTGCATGTGGGGAAATTAGGGATAACTGAGGGGGTTAAATTAGATTGTCTCAGAGAGGGAAGAATAGTATTAGAACTTAGGAGTAATTCGGGGGAAGTCCGAGGGCTCTTTTGCAAAAATGCTAGCACGCGTGGTCTCCCCGCTTTGGGCCGTCTCGCGCGTGGGCTGCGCCTGCACGGGCCGCGCATTTGTTGGTCACGCGGTGGAATCCATTTTCTTTTTCTAAGGGAATTAGTGATAGTTTTCTGTTTCAATTTCTAAGCCGATCTTTGGTAATTAATATAAAATCATGTAAGTGCCCAAAATTTGCGAAACAAATGTTGTTAGGTTCCTAAAATGATTGTCTATCTGTTGTTATAGTTAGTTCATACATTTCTATGTTGGAACTAAGGGCTATTAAATCATTTGAAAGTACTTAATATTATTAGTGTAATTATTGTAGGAATTTTTATGGTAAATTGGTGATAGCTTTGATCCTGAAATTTTTACAGTAGCTTCATTGTGTTATTATGTGCTTACTATAAATTTTGTAGCCCTAAGATAGCTTGTTTATTAGGGTAGCCAAATATCCATTAAACCTTTAATATGAATAAGAGAAGAATTTTGAGTTATGAAATAAAGCACTTATTAGGGTGAGTTTGACACTTGATTTGATAGAGCTGATAGTTAGCTTAATATCTTAGTCATTAGAGCTAGCTTGTTAGTATGGCACATGTGTTCTTATTTTAAGAGTTGTTGTTGCCGAAGTACTAAATCGTTGCATCATCATCATCGCATGTATATAGAGAACGAGTCGGTGGAGATCATGACCACCGGTGAGCATGAGTTCAAGGAGATCATCAAGGAGTACGAGGAGGAGGAGGTCTCGGAACTGCCATTGACTGACTCAGCTGACACCACGCCTGCCTAAGGCAAGCCCTAGTGCATAACCTCTATTTTTCATATTCACCGTATATGTGTGTGTGTGTGTGTTGTGCATTTACGTTGTAGAACTTTTATGGAAACAACATGCATATATATATCTATCCTAAGAGTCTTACTAGTGCAGGTTCGAGTAGCTGCTATACTTAGGCTGTCGGTAGCGTGGGTAACCTATCGTTACTCACAAGTAGGAAATATTATTATTATTCTCCTGATAAAATGATGGAAAGAAAATGGTGACTAGGTAGGGATAAGGAATGGGATATTGGTGGATGTAAAAAGTTGTGTCCCGCAACGAACGGGGCTTAGCTTGGTTACACTATTTTTCCTGTCCGTGTCGATTGAGGACCATCTGTTGCTGTGAATGGTAGTCAGGTCATAGACTTATTATCCTGAGCACATACTTACTTATGGAAGCGAGAAGGCTCGTTGCGCTCTTGTCGTGGGTTCTGGCTCTTTCTAGACTGACTAATTGGAGGCAGGAAAGGTGGAGGTCTAAGCACCACACCGAGACCGGGTCTCAAGTGTGTGGGCTTGGAGTCCAAGTTTAGACGGGGATCTAGACTCCTCGATAGGAGTGAAATGGGTTAGTCTCATTTGTGCCTAGGGTATAAGCGAGGCATGTGTTTCGGGGTACCCAGCTGGGATACATTGGTTCACAAATCACCATTTCTATGAGACGGAACGACTTGACTACGGTCTAGCACTATAGTAAGAACTAGAATATGAAAGATAGTAAAATGGTTCTGTTTGCTCAATCCTTTCTTGAAGATAGAACATGTGCTTACCTAGAAAGGTTAGCTAATAAAGTAATCATGACTGCTAGTAAAACTTGACCTTAAGGACGCACTATTAGTAATGCTTTTCGCAAACAAAAGAAACACAACAAAATATATTGCCTATCATATCCTTGAGGGTTGGGAAAAATTATTCTCACTAGTCGGGTAAGTCTTACGAGTACATTATGTACTTAGGGTTTATTTTACCCTGTTGCAGGTGCAGCTTGAAGAGTTAAATCTTATGTGGAGGATTCTTCTGGTGGGCATAGACGGATCCATGTATTATTTATGCTAGATGATTACTACATTCCGCTGTTTAATTATCGCACTCTGAACTCTAGTATTGTAATAAATAATCTTCCAAGACTCCATGTCGTATGAAATGGACTAAGTATTATAAGCTCGTACTCATTATTGGATTCTAGATGTAAAACGTGGATTGTTTTGACTTCTCCCTAGGGGTGTGCTCGACGGAACTATCCGTTTTAGCTCACTTTTGAGGTGCTTAGTGTCTAGTGAAAGACAAGCGTCTCTGAAAGTGTGTTATCTCAGACAATTCTGCCACACTATCGTCTCCAAGAGATCCAAGTGTTTCATACCGGCTCTACCCTATTTCTCTTTGGACGCCTTTGCTATGTTCCATCAATTGACAAAGTATTCATTGCACTTCCTGAACGAGTACTCCACAATACCTGACACGTGGACTATACGAATACCCTTGAACACCTTGTTGAATGATTCTGAACAATTGGTAGTCATCACACCGTATCGAAGACCTCCAGCATAAAATGCAAGAGCCCACTTGTCCCTTTGAGGCATCTGATACTGAAGCCAACTCTTTGCCCTAGCATTGAGGACCTTCTGTAACTCCGCAAGCATCTCATCGAACTTTTTCTTGGTTCGACACCCACATAGTGACTTCAACTTTTGCACTACCTCCTTTTTCTTCTACCTCCTCCATATGTTGGCAGCAAAGTGCCTCATGCACCACCAATGATCAAGAGGATGACATCTATCTACATGCTCTTTCACAGCTGTCAGCAGACCATGATGCTGATCTGAGACTATGCATATGTTCCAAGATGAACAGAGCACATTCTGTCTCACAAGCTTCATGAACCAACAACTATCGTCGTTCTCACCATTAGCCAAAGCGAATGCTAAAGGGACAAGTTGATTGTCTAGGTCCACTCCAATGACAATCATCAATACACCCCTGTACTTGCCTATCAGGAATGTACCATCAACAAGTACTAAGGGATGACAATGCTTGAAGGCCTCCGTGGACTGAGCAAACACTAAAAAACTCTCTGCAGAACATGCTTCGGAACCACCATCCACATCCATGACAATGCAGCCCACATAAGGATACCACCTAAGGCCTAGATTGTAGTGTTTCATGGCACTTAGAATCCTAGGAACTTGGTTGTACGCCTCTTTCCAATCGCCCCATAGCAACTCTATAGCATGCTGCTTTATTTGCCTGCCATGCCTTTGAGTACTTCGCTCTATAACTAGTGAACCCAAATATGGTCTCGATCATGCTTGAAATAGATGTGTCATATTGGCCCTAACCATGCCAACAAGACGATGACCAAGGTAACGTGCTGTATTTTGGGCGTGCACACCCTTCGGCTTTGAAGATCGACACGTGTGAGGTTGCCTCACATTGTGAATCTTTCACTTTTCATTTCTCTACCTCTGAGCCCATAGACCCCATTGACATCCATTCTTGCAAAGACCCATCCTCTTGTTCTTATCAGAGTGGCTCACATAATACGGCCTATGAAACCGAACAGCATAATCCATCAGGAAATACTTGAAATACTCCAACGTATCAAATAGCATTCCCTTCTTAATCTCCACCTCCTCAGTATTTGGTACCTCATCGGCCAATAATGACAAACCAATGTCACATATTGCCTGGTCAACCATACTAATGTCGATGAAATTTGGTACCGAGGGTACCTCCACATGGACAACCTTCAGTTGCCTTAATTCAATGTCACTGTACTCCATTCTCAATGACCCATCAGCTGGGACTCCTATTGCGTCTGGAAACCCTCCCTCACAACAATCACTTTTGTCCTCACTACTAGGCTTAGACCTGTACTCGTCCTCCAACACATCATTCGAAGTACTTGGCCCCAAAGTAAAGTCATCTTTGTTCACGGAGGCAACATCAACTTCATCATCCTCCGATCCTTGCGATATGTCATCCATATCATGTGTTCCATCTCTGTTGCCATCGTACTCATCAAATGTTTCTTCATCGAAATCATCATTCAAGGCACTGGGCTCACATGACCTATTAACTTCTCTAACGACAATAGCCTGCAACTCTTCGTCTTAGGTAAGGTTCTCTACGGGCTCCACATCCACATTATCATCCACAACCGCCACAATTCGGCTAGACCCCTTCTCCACAACAACTTCCAAGCACCTAACACTGCTACTCTTGACAACCTCTATGTAGTTCTTTCATTCATCCTCACATGACAAACACATCAACACATAATGTGCTCGTTCCTTCCCACAATTAAATTTGCCTCTGAAACTTAGTGGCCACCCAAATTTATCCCAGCACTTGCTAACCAAACCATCAAAGGTAGGAGGTCCACTAAAGAACTCAACATGTTCGTGCATGCTTTCAAACTCCTCGTTTGCTTTCACTTTGCCACCATGAAACATTCGCACTAACCGATCCATCTACCAAATACGAACCAACACATCAACAACAAATGAACTATGCATTTCGGAAATAAATCATATCCATTCACCAATACACTACAATAACTCAAACTTCACAGTGATGTCACCGAAGGCAAGAAACATACCAAATTAAATCCACCATGCATCAACTACCTACATCCATGCAACACGTAGTTTACGTCCAATCCACGGGTAGAGTATATCTTAAACCTAATCTGCGCATCAAATACCAATAAGCAATGATAAAAACATTCACACCATCCCTAATTTCCTAACCCTAGTCATGGAACTGATGAAGCAAGAAAGCAAGAAATCAAGAAATCGAGGGGGGGGGATCAACCTGGCTGTTTACGTGACTCCACAGACGACGTAGGTGAGGGCTGGCGTTGGGGGATGGCGGCGCCGACGATGCCGCCGCCGGCAGACCACCAGGCAGCGGCCGAGGCGCCGCCTCTCCTGGCGCCGTACTCTTGCGGCACGGCACGATCAGAGAAGGAGTAGCAGCAGCCGTCGCTCAACTCCCCTGCGGTGACCGGAGACGGCGAGGACGGCCGGAGGTGGCGGCGGAGGCGTCCCGACGGCGACGGCGCCTAGGCCACACCCTCTTCTTACTTAACCGACTCAGGAACAAATGGAGATGGAGAGGGAGAGGGAGACAGAGGGTGCATGAAGTGGGAGGGGCCGGGGTAGCGCGGCGGCGGCGGTGGCACGCGGCGTCGGGGGCAGACGCGGGTGAGCGAGAGAGACAGAGAGAGAAGAAATGCATCGGGCCGGCCAAAACCTAACTTGGCCTATCGCACTAGCCCACCTGGCACGACAACTCTGTCGCGCTTGATTCGCTGGCGCGACAGGGCGGGGCCCACGGTACGCCACGCCAGCATCGGTCAAACATGGTTGCCACGGTGGCTCGGCTTGTCGCGCCATCGCATGTGGCGCGACCAAAAGGATCAGATTTACAAATACTTTTATTTGGATTAGTATTAAAATATTGTTTAAAAAAGATTAAAAATTAAAAAAAATCCCTGGAAGGGATGGCTTCGAGGCTGGGAGAAAGAAACTCCTCCACGAACCAACGGACAGCTGTGGGAAGTGGGAACCCTCCTCTCTTCTCTTTGACTGCTGGCGTGTCGGTTTACTCTACTCTACAACGGAGGACGGACAGCTGTCGGTGTCAGCCAGGCTCACACAGCCCCTCTCCGTCTCCACCACGTCGTCAACCAGGAGAGGGGAACGAGCATTAAAAAAAAAAGAGAGAGGGGAACGAATTCACAATCCCCATGCCCACGCCCACCGGGGCGGGGGGGGGGGGGGGGTTGGGTTGAGGGGTCATCGGTCAGTTTCGAATTCGGCCCCGTTTTGTTCCAAAATTTTTTTTTTTGGCTTTTGTCTACTGTAGCACTTTCGTTTTTATTTGGCAAAAATTGTCCAATTATAGATTAATTAGGCTTAAAAGATTCGTCTCGCGATTTCTCGGCTAACTATGCAATTATTTTTTTTTCGTCTACATTTAGTACTCCATGCATGTGTCGCAAGATTTGACGTGACAGGGACTATATAAAAAATTTTGGTTTTTGGCTTCAATTGAATAGTACCGATGACCCCCCACCGTCCGCCGGTCCTCATTAAACTGTACTACCTCCCTGCCGCCCCGCCGCCGTCCGGCAAGGGGCACAACGAACTACGCCTGCCTCTTCCCGGTTCCCCTTTCTCCCCTCCCATATTTCATTTGATTCATCCACTCGCCTTCACCGCACACCCCGTCCCTCTCCCCCAAATCCCAATCCATCTAATGGCGGCCACCTCCGGCAGCAGCGTCCTCCCGACGCACACAGCCCCGTCCGCCCCCGCCTACCCTGCCTCCACCAAGCCCTCCCCGAACCCACGCCGGCGCTGCCTCTGCATCTGCCTCCTCATAACCCTCGCCTTCCTCGCCGCGCTCGCCATCACGCTGCTCGTCCTCTTCCTGACGGTCCTGCGCGTCCGCGACCCCACGACCCGCGTCGTCTCCACGCAGCTCTCCGGCATCGCCCCGCGCCTCACCTTCCCGGCCGTCTCGCTCCAGCTCAACATCACGCTCCTCCTCGTGGTGTCCGTGCACAACCCGAACCCGGCCTCGTTCGCGTACGCCTCGGGGGGCCACACGGACCTCACGTACCGGGGCGTCCAGGTCGGGGCCGCCGAGATCGACCCGGGCCGGATCCCGAGCCGCGGCGACGGCAACGTCAGCCTCGCGCTCACGCTCCAGGCCGACCGCTTCGCGTCCGACCTGCCACAGCTGCTCAGCGACGTCGAGGCCGGCGCCGTGCCGCTGGAGGCCGCCACCAGGATCCCCGGGAAGGTCAACATCCTGGGCCTGTTCAAGCGCCGCGCCGTGGCCTACTCGGATTGTAGCTTCGTCTTCGGCGTCCCCGAGATGCGGGTGCGCTCCCAGCAGTGCCGCGACCGCACCAAGCTCTAGTTGATGATGATGGTGATGGCGGCGGGCCGGTCCGTCGCCGGCGGCGTCAAGGCTTGTTGTCTCTCTCTCTCGTCTGCCCCGCGCGCCGAACCACGTGCGTGCTCGGTGCGGGTTCACGTCACGTCACGCCACGTTGGTTCGCGGTTCGGTGCGTCCTGATTCATCGCTTCGTTCGCATCTCCTCTTGCTGCTTTGGTTGCCTGCTTTTGCGTCCGTCACCACCGCCCGTTGCCGTCGGCGTCGCTCTCCTAGAGTAGCATAGAGTGACACGGCCGGAGAGATGGTTTATACATACTCCTAGACTACCTGCTGTTCCTACTTAGACTAGCTACATACATACTCTAGTTTGTCGTCACTGCTGTTAGTATTTTGTATAGATAATCATCATACCGTATGTACGATATGATGCCATGAATAATGGTTGGTACACAGAATCGGATGAATGGATGGATTGATGGATCCGCAGCGCTTTTCTTGCTTAGCCCTGGATTGTTTCCACCCTTAAACTTTAGGTCCTGTCACATCAAATTGTAGGAGTATTAAACGTAGGCTAAAAAGATATATAATTAATTGCACAGATTATGACTAATTTACGAGACGAATCTTTTAAGTCTAATTAGTTCATGATTTGATAATAAAGTGCTACCGTAACACATATGTTAATGATAGATTAATTAGATTTAATAAATTCGTCTCGTAGTTTATCAACGGATTCTGTAATTCGTTTTTTTATTAGTATCCGAACATCCCTACAATATCCCTGATGTCAACTTCCAAAACTTTACGCCCCGGAACGCCTTATTATAGCTTCTAATCTCATCACAAGTACTACCTCTGCGTGGTGATGGTGACACGCTTTTCTTTTTTCTCTACTGAATTAGTGATACACTTTTCGTGACTGCTCTCCTCCGAGCTCCTTTGCGATCAAGCCATGCATGGGATCTGCGGCACACGAATAAAGACAAAAAGCATCGAATTGCAATACTAAAATGAAGACAAGCACAAATTGCAATATTAAAATGAAGAATTTGGGATAAAACTTAATTTTCTCGAAGATTATTAATCCTATTACTAGAGAGAATTTCTCCGCAAGCAAGGAACTTGATTTTCTATGGATTTAGAAAGAAAAACTAGTGGATTCGAAGTTTGATAATCGAGATATTAAAATGAAGAAATTGCTATGGATAGATAGAACTTGATTTTCTCGAAGATTACAAACCTGTATTAGGAGAGAGGAATTTCCCCGCAAGCAAGGAACTTGATTTTCTATGGATTCAGAAGGGAAAAAAAACTAGTGGATTCGAAGTTTGATATAGGCCCTGTTTAGTTTCACTTTATTTTGCCAAATTTTTCAAGATTTCCCGTCACATCGAATCTTTGGACGCATGCATGAAGCATTAAATATAAATAAAAAATAAAACTAATTACACAGTTTAGACAAAATCCACGAGATAAATCTTTTAAGCCTAATTAGACTATGATTGGACACTAATTGCCAAATAACAACGAAAACTACTACAGTATTATTTTAAAAAAAAAATCGCATCTAAAGTGGCCCATAGTCGAGATATTGGCACAAAACTAGTGGGCCAGGCACAAAATGCGGGGTCCACGCCACATCCGCCGCTAGCATCCACGTCTAGCTACTGGCACCTCGCGGTACGAGTCTCAGGGCTCTTGCTTGTGGCCTCCAAGGTCGTCATCAATGTGCTGACCTCCAGGTCGATCAGACCATTGTTGTCGATGGCAAACAACGAAGAAAGACAAACACAAATTAGTAATATAATAAATAAACTAAAATGAAGAAACCGTTATGGATAGATAGAGTTTGATTGAGTTTGGATAATTGATTGAGGTATTATTGGGTTCACAAAATTGGCTACTAAATAAATCCTGAAGATGAAACAAATCCTTTTGGATATTTGGGCACGCGTCTTGCTTGCATGTGATTATGCTCGTGGCATTCGAGCTTATAATATATAGTCTACTAGTATGTCATGAGCCCACTGGCCCGGAAATGGAATTTAGCCTTCCGGTGCTGGGCATTTGTCCCAAAACAAAGGGAAGCAGAGGCGCAGGGCACAGCCGCACATCTAGCCCTGGGCAAATTTAACCGAGAAACGAACCAAAAAAACCGGAATCGAAATCGAAAGAACCGGAACCGAAAATTTTGGTTCCTTATTCGGTTCCTGATATTGAGGAACTGAAATAACCGAAGCAAATTCGGTTCCTACTCTCGGTTAACCAAATTAACCGAAAGAACCGAATTACATAAATTATACTTCACTTACTTGTATTTTGTAGAATTATGTTTGGTTTATGTGTAGTGTTTTATATTTGAACTTGTGTTACTATATTGCTATTGTTTTCTTATATATTATTATTATTAAAAATGAATATAGTGTTGCATAAATTTGCCTTAGAACAAGTATATTTATTATTGTCTTGAGGTCTTCTGAAAAATTTCGGTTAATTCGGTTAGAACCGGAACCGAACCAAAATGACCGAAAACCAAAATGCTCGGTTTCTAAAATTTTTTTGGAACCGATCAGTTCCTGTTTTCTAGGAACCAAATTTTAAACCAAACCGCACTGACGCTCATCGCTGGCGTCCCGGCTTGTCACTCTCGGTCGCCTGCCCGCTCGTGAGGGTGCCCTGCCGCCCCCGTTGGTGCTGGTGGTGTGCTGTATTGGTTACAATTAAAGATACAAATAGAGTAGCAGAGAGATGCATGGTTTAGTGGCTGTTTGGTTACTCTCTTAAATTTTAGTCGATGTCTCATTGGATATTTAGATACATACATAAAGTATTAAATATAGACTAATTATGAAACTAATTACATAGTTTACGACTAATTTGCGAGTTGAATCTTTTGAGCCTAATTAGTCTATGATTTGAAAACGGTTTGCTACAGTAAACGTGTGCTAATGATGGATTAATTAGGCTTAAAAATTCGTCTCGTAGAGTATTGACGGATTATGTAATTTATTTTTTTATTAGTATCCGAACACTCCATACAACATTCTACCGACACATCTTCTAAATTTTAGTAGCCAGATCCAGATACCCCTTATTTCATTTCATATATACTTTTGATGTAGTAGGAAGCTACCGAGCTAGTACGTAGACTAGCTGCGTGCTCTAGTTTGTCGTCACTGCTGTTAATATTCTGTAGAGTATCGGTATGACATGATTGATTAATTAATTATGGTTGGCCGGGTGATCATGTGCATAATAACCACAGAATCGGACGAATGAATGGATCATTTATTTAGGCCGCGTTTAGAAGCCAAAATTTTTTGGTTTTAGGTACTGTAGCTCGTTTGTTTTTATTTGGCAATTAGTGTCTAATTATAGACTAATTAGGTTCGAAAGTTTCGTCTCGCGATTTCTTACCCAATTGTGCAATTAGTTTTTTTTTTCGTCTACATTTAGTACTCCATGCATGTGCCGCAAGATTCGATGTGACGAGTACTGTGCAAATTTTTTTGGAAACTAAACAGGACCTTATTGGATCTGCACCTGTCGCTGCAAGTGCCGGATGGTTGCGCTCTTCTTGCTTAGGCTATCCGCACTCATAAGCTCTATTTCCATCTCTTAAAAGAAATATTATATTTTAGTTATCTAGATTCTCTATTTTATACCTTTTTTTTTACCTGTGTTATCTCTATCCCATATTTTATACCAATAATTTCATATTTTATTTCCCTCACTCCCTCTTTCTCTCTCTCACCAACTCTCTCTCTGCTACAGTGCGTACAGTGTTTATCATGCCTCCCTCACCTGCACTGTTTGTAGCGGTGGCAGGCCTGGCGGTATGCTAGCGCGCGTGTTGCAGGCGCGCGGTACACCATCGCTAGCGTACCGGCCGTTTTATCGGGCAGCGGTGTGGACAGCATTACACTTTTCTCTCACAACAACTCCCTTGTAGTGACACGCTTTTCCTCTCCTCTTTTCTCTCTCTCTACTAAATATGTTTTCAAATTATAGGCCATTTTAGGCTTTTTAGATACATCCCTTCCCAAAAAATGTATCGTTTTCACTTTTCAAAAAAAATAATGACTCTCAAATTTTACTAAATATAAGTACTAATATTTATGAGATGATAAGTATCATTAGGTGAATTATGGAATATATTTTCATTATTAATCTATTTGGAGATATAAGCGTTGATAATTTCTTTTATAAATCTAGTCAAACTTAAAAAAGTTTGGTTTAGTTAAAACCTAGAATCGACGGAGGTATTACATAGTCTCATGTAGTTAGAAAAGCCAAAATGACTTACATAGCTGTCGGGGACCAATATTAGGGTATCCGAAGAGGAGGAGTTAATGACCGACCATCGACATTGATTCATCCAAGCAGTCAACAGTGCGACTACGGCTTCAACCGACCTCTGGGGAGCCTCTGGGGGCGGGCTCTGCCTCGCCCGACCCCGAGGCCGTGGGTTTCGCCTCGCCCGACCCCAAGGTCGCAGGCTCCGCCTCGCCCGACCTTTGGAGGCGAGTCCGCCTCGCCCGACACCTGGGTTTGTGCTCTGCCTCACCCGAACTCTCGGGTGCGGGCTCCGTCTCACCCGACGGGGTCCCATACCGCCGCCAACCACTTCAGGTCCAGGCATATGGGTCTGGGTCAAAACTCTGACACCAGGGGAGAGACTGACACGCCTCGATGTAACTCGCGGCCACGACGGGCCATACCTGAGGATTCACATAAAAAAACAGTGTCGGGCGTATCGGTGCTGTTTTGTCTAACCCTTGTATGAACACTGACAAGCGCGTCAGTTCATCACGACCTCCGCCAGGATGGGGTGGAGCGCCATGACCGGTAGACAACGCCTGCGTATGGCACCAGTGATGGACAAGGCCACGACGTGGAGCTATCCCTATTGACATCTACAGGGTCGACAGGATCCGCATAAAGAAGAAGAACCCGACGATCCTGAAGGACTTCTTCTCCCTCTCGTTCTCTTCTCTTCCTCTGCTGTAACACATGCTTTTCCTTGGCCTATAAAAGGGAAAGCATGGCGTCCCATGAAGGGGGGACTATCATGAACCCATCGGATCGACCCATCGAACCGATCAAGCTGAACCACGAGATAACAAACACACGAACACACGGCTGGGCAGCGACCGAGCTCTCGACACTCGTTCATTCTTTTCACCAGAGACTTGGGATCCTTTCCCTCTCTCGCTCGTTTGTAACCCCTACTGCAAACTTTCAGTGCTAGTAACACGAGTAGCAGCGACGAACTAGACGTAGGAACATTCTGCCCGAACTAGTATAAACCTCGTGTCCTCTAAGCACACCTTCTGAGCCAAACGTGTAATACTAGAAATTTACTCGTCGGTGGTAATTCAAAACACCGATAATAGCATGAATTTGGAACTAATAATCTACACCCTCCGTCCACAAAAGAATATAATTCTACTATAGTACTACCAAGTT